>NC_031779.1:5469889-5769889 GCF_001522545.3 Parus major | reverse complement strand
TAATTACTTAAATCATATCAATCAGACCTCATTCAGAGTCTTCAGTGTCATCAATTGCCAGCAGACTCCAAAAGTTTCTTAGCAACTTAACATCTTAAGTTGGGCATTTTGATCTGTTAGAAGAAGCTATTTTGTTACACAAAATGAGTAAAAACTGTTGTTAAAAATCCAGAAAGAAAAAATCAATAAATACAGCAGCTTTGCATTACTCTTCAGTCTCCATTTTAATACTGAAAGTGATTCAGACTAAGTCTTATATCCCTCTTGTCTAACAAAGTATTGAAGTTGCAGTCTTTACTGGACACTTGTGGAAGCTATAAATTTCATTTTCTTCAGAGTTTATATTTATCCCAGCTGTAGCAGACAGACATCTCTAGCTAGAACTCAGGTTACTAGAAGGTATTTTAAGACAAAAGTGAACTGATAAATGATTTTACAGCATGTACAGATTTACCTGTACAGTGAGTTCTCCTCTGAACACAACACAGGCTTCAGGATGGAGTATTGACATGAGTGTCATTTTAGAGAAAAGAGTACCACTGAAGTTCAGCATGAAAAACCATGCTGACCAAATCTCCTTCCATTCATTCAATTCTTGGATTCTGACACATTTCAAGTAAAGAGAAGCCAGTTGAAACTGCCTCCTGACCTGTCACAAGACTGGGTGCTGATTCCTGGTCCTGTCAGCCTCTTTTGCCTCAGCTGATTTTGAATCATTCCTTGTGATGCCCATCAGTAGTTAGGTTTGGCAATAACAATATTGCCAAATTGGGGACACTCTGGGACACATTTTTCCCCCCACAGAAAATGCATCAGTGACATCAGTGCCATTTGACACCCCCTGCTTTCAGCTACAGGAATTTCCATCCCAGCTGAAACTCAGCCTGGCTCCAGCTCTGCTCCCAAGAGCAGTGTGGTGCTGCAGGCTCTCTAACAACCCCTGTCTCTCAGCATCAAACAGAAAGGAGAGGTCACAGGAGCAAGCCAGGCCTGGCAGTCAGAAGGAATGGAAGGAAGGCTGCCAGGCCTTGCAGAGCCCCTGCTGGCTGCCAGAGGCTGGGCCCGGGGCAGGTGAAGGCGCTGTGCTGGCGCAGCCCTGGAGCATCCCGCAGGAACGGGGCCCAGGCGTGTGCTCCGCGCAGCCCTCCGGCCCTGCTGCCAGCAGCCAGCTCTGCACACAGCTCCCCACATCTGAGCAGGGCTCTGATCCTAGAAACACCGCTGCCTTCATCCAGCAGCTTCAGCCAAAGACATCTTGACTCTACCAAGTGGAACTAAATCATGTGTACAGACACCACCGTGATGATCCCTGAGCCACGTCCCCGCTCCCACTCCTGCCTCTAGAGCCAACATCCAGTCAGCCCCAGCACAAGCTACAGCTGCACATGTAAAATCACACAGGCACATTGGGAACAGCCAGGATTCCTGGGAAACAAATGTCCTGCCCTGCAAACAGGTGCAGCCACCTGAAAGGGGAGCTCTGAAACTGCAGCTGATTTATTTACAACAAAAAGCAAACCAAAACATCATTTTGGAGGGAATGTTTGGTCAAGTATGCATTTTAGAAAAATCCCATTAAAAATTTGCTGTAAAATAACAAAACCAACAAAAAAATTAACATAATTATCTCCATTTAAACTTGACATTTTCTTTACTTTGAGGGAAGAGCCTCAATGTCTGCTAGGGGTAAATCATGTCTAACTTTCAGTGGACCAAGCTCTGATTTGCAAAAAATTCTTTTTTTCTCTAAGAAAATGAAATTGCTTAAACTTTGCAGTATTTTTCTGCTTGTAATTTCCTTCACTTAGAAGGAAGAAAAAAGCTAAGTCCCCAAAAAAATACATTTTTAGCTCTTTCAAGTTTGACACCCTTGGGTGGCAGCACTGACTGGTCACCATTCTGAAATAAAGCCCAATGTTCCTGCAGGACCCTGCAGAGAGCAGAGCTCACAGTGCCTGTGCCTGCACAGGTGTAACTCTACCAGCTGGAACAGAAACCCAGGGCTGGGACTGCTGCTTAAAATTCTGTTTATCACACATACCTGGTTGACATTTTCAAAGAGAAGTCAAAGCAAGAGGGTCTGCAGCTGACCAGGATTTTTTGCAGTTGTTTACTTGAACATACTGCATATGATGATGCATTTTGGATGCACAAGACTATCCAGGTATCCTCCTGAAGACAAAATATCAGGCACAGGTTCTCCTGGAGAGGACTTTATTCCACCTTTAACCTTACAGAGAATTTCTGACAAAAATGTCTGCAGTTGTCTCCCTGCTTTCAACAAATGCAGCCATTCTTCACTAAGAGAGACTCCTGTGGCCAGATCCCCACAGAGTTACCCTTTTCAGTCAACCAATATCTCTCCTTTCAATAGATTCTTTTATCCAGCCATCAAAAGGTTATGAATTTTTCATCACTATTAAAAATGAAAGTTAACTGAACTTAAGATTTCAAATTAAAGAGTTCAATTATCAGGATGAGTAAAACATTCATTATTTCTGTAGAGTTAAACTTCCTTACAGGTTTTATGGTTATGTCACTGTGATGTGTTCTCTCTGCTACAACCATATCCTTCTTCTCAAATTCTGCTCTTGAAGTCACCATGTGCTATTGGTTCTCCCACACAAACTAGGTTTTTTCATTAAATACTCTAAATTCATAGGGTTTATAGTCCCTCTAATATGACTTTTTTAATAAAGACAAAAGTTTATGTTGGAGCAGCAGCAGATAGAATGGGTCAGAAATGCAGCTGCACCAATCTGAACGAGGGAGAAATAAAAATATGAGTATTTTTTAAAAAGTAATCACACTTAACTCACCAGCAAGACAGTGCTGTGAATTACAGTTTAACTGCCCTTATTGATCCAGTATAAACATCAGGAGCAAGCTGTGCTATGCAGGGGAGGGATAGAGAAATGATGTTCTAGATCCCCTGATTCATCTTTCCTGGCAAAAGATAGAGTGAGTCAAAGCTGCTGTGTAGGAAGCAAGCAGAGGGAGGTGGGCTGAGCTGGCTTGGCATTGGCTGGGTCTTCTCAAATGGGGTTGGAAAGGGATGTATCAAACCTAATACATGTGCTTGCTGGGGCACCTGGCTCCTTGTTCTGCCTAAATGCATGGTACAGAGTGCCAGAGTTGTACAGTTCTGAAATTCCTTTTGGACAACTTCCCAAAGCCAAACACAGCTTTAACTAGGAGCACAGCATACACTGAATGTTCATAACTGGAGATAAAGAGGTGCAGCTCTGCCAGCCTCCACTGTGCCCACAACAGCTAAGACGAGGACTGAGACATGGCTACACTAGAAACAAACATATTCAGATCTAAGTGGGTGTCACATATAACACGTGCCTTCCTTCATCTGCACTGACTCATGTTCAGCTGTAAAAATAGGTAATATCAGCTGTGGATCAAAGCTGCCTGATGGCTCCCACTAAGTAAAAATCATATCTGCCTTTCCAAAACACAATCTGTATAATAATGTAAAACCAAGTTGTTTTCCCTTACCTTCTGCAAAAGGTTCCCATTCATAAAATCGGCCCATAAATGGCTTGTTATTGTATGATGCACACTGTACCTCTCTAATATTCCTGCTGCTTTCAGGACACATCTGTTTAGATAAAAAAAAAAAAAAAGTAGCATTATAATCAACAGCAAAGTTATTTTTGCCTTCCTATTAATAAACCTTATAAGGTTTGTGAAGGCACTGCAAAAATCTAATCAGATGAATGGCATAAACATCAGGAGACCTCTTTAAAACAGGTAACAAGCTGTGCTGTTAAGTAACAGTATCAAAAGTGCCTGTTGAAGAAAATTAATTTGCAAAGTTAATGGAACAACAGTTCTATTAAAAAAAAAAGTGAAGCTTTTATTGAGCTGTCATTTTCCTCAGCACAACACTTTAAAAAAAATTTCAATATTAGATTAGAATTACTTCCTTTTCACAACAGCTTCACATTTTTCATCATTAACTTTTTGGGCTCAGATTCAACAGAGTTGAAACACTCAATGTACATGCTTCCATAACTTATTAAAAGTTGACCACAGCAACTTCTTATTCTCATCCTATGCTTCCATACCATATTTCCACTTTTCCTTTTGTATTTCTACATGCTGCTATTACAACCTCTGAGTGACTTTGCATTTTAACTCATGACTTCAGATCCTGACCTCTTGCAACTAAGGAGTTGGTATTGGAGTTCTGCAGCTGAAGAGCTGCTTTTATACAAACGTGTGCACACACAGGTATTGAGGCAGGGCAGGTTTTACAGGTGGAAGCAGCATCCTTCCTTAGGTCACCTGCAATGCACACCTTTGGCAGAACGGCCTTGCTTGCATGTGAAGTAGATTCCAAAAGCAAATACAAATTAAATACTTAATGACTTTGTTCTGCTTGAATCCTCACATTACTGCAGTTACAGCAGAAGATTACTCTGTGTGTGGGCACATACAAAGGGGAGAAAGACTTCTACCAAATGCAGGGGGTTAATTAGAATAATTTCTGTGCCTGGAGAAAATAGGCAAGCTTTGGGCACTGATGCATGTTTTTGCATAGCCTCTAGATAATAAATATTACTACTAAAACTACTATTCAAAAACAGTAGAAATCACATGAAGTATTTGACTAGAACAGCAGAATATTTTTCCTATATGACAGATTTCAAGTGAAAGCTGGAGATGACATTATATGAAAACAGCATGGCTAAATAAGTGTGTTTTCAAAGGGAGCAGAAGAGAATCACCAAGAGCAACTCTTGTTTCAACTGCAAGGCAGTTCTCTTATGTCTGTATAGTAGGAAAGATTGGTTGTCTGCTGGGGAAGCCAGGCACAGCAGAGGTCCCAGGGGAGTTCTTGCTCTGTATCCACCATCTCTGTAAGAAGATGCTTGTAACTGGATCAAAGAGATGTCAAAGTCAAGAGTTTTCAAGTGGGCTATAAACTGTACCAAAGACATGCCCGGGGGAAGGTTCATGGACTACTTTATCTTCTATTAAAATCATGGTAACAAATCTTCTAGAATAAACACTGTTTCTGGCCAAGCAGCCATCTGTGCTTCTTCACCCACCCTTCTGAGATCTCCAAGTACATGCAAATACTGCTTTCCCCAACAAACCCTCTCATAAAAAACCAAAAAAACACCAAAAAAAAGTCAAAAAACCAAAACAACAAAAAAGCCCCAAACAAACAAATAAAGCCTTCCCTGAAAACAGGACCATGAACCACCACATTGGAAGGGTGGGACCAAAAGCCTTTCTAGTGCCAAATGCAGAAAGCAAAGCTATATTCCCACAATTGAAGCACAGCTCCTTCTGTGTGTGGCACAGCAACGCAGACCATTTATTCACCACAACCACCAGCCAAGGCAAAGAAATGTATTATTCACAGAAACCAATTACTGCACATATCCTAAAGGTGAAGAGACAGAACCTGAGCTGGCATAAATTAAGGTCACTACACTAAATTACAGCAGAACAAACATCAGTTTGCACCAGCCAAGTCAGCCTGAAGGGTTTCTTTCTGGAATGCTTTTCCCTTTTTTTTGGCACACATTTTCTACCAGCCTATTGTGAAGTTTAGTTGTTTCTTGTTTTTCCTTTTCTGACCCTTGAGCTCATGCTCTCGTGTACCAGTATTTCTGGCTCATAAACCATTTCCTGTACACCCTGCTCATACCAACTGCAGGCAATGTATGAGTAAAAATATCAAAATATTCATTGCTGCTGCCAACAAATAGTGACACCCACCCCTTCTAAGATCCTTTTCATACAGCTACAATTTCTGTTTTTAAACTTCTTTACAGTTGCCCACAAGATAGAGATGTCAGTGCTTTAAAGCAGGACAAAGGACAGACAAACTCTGTGTAGATCAAGCAAAAAATCAGAAGAACAGGCTAACTCAGAAATCCCTGCTACTTTAGAAACCCCAACTCAGTTGCCCTTCCTTCATTTCATTCATCAAGGTTTACTTGCAATATAAAATTTTGAGGAAAAATTTGAGCAACCTGGTCCACAAAAACACTTTGCTGTGTTCTTTATACGGATTATGTTAATTTCTATTTTTAATGTCTTCTAAAATATTCCTTAGCAATGAAGTACAAGTAGGCAAAATTACTACAGTCCATGAATCACCAAGGCTTAAGAGTTATATTGTACTCTACATATACACTAGTTAACATCTATGCACCACTTACTAACCCCACCTAAATTGTTAATGCACAGCTGAGTGCAATGACAGGTTTATGCTGCCTACAGCTCAGCCTCCCTCAAAATGAAATCCTTGAGCCTTTCTCAGAAAACCTACGAGTGCCAGGGACTTTCTCTTGGCTGCTCTGGCTTTTTAGCACTTTTGTAGGCAGAAAACCACTAAAATGAAAAAGTATGACCGTGTTCAATCATAAGTGAAGCTTCAGTATAGGCATTCCTGTAGATCCTCATATTTTATTTATTCCCGGAGAGTACAAGCTATTTTTACACTTCAATTTAATTACTATTTCTGTCATATAGAGCTTGACTAAAACTCCTAAAATACAGCAACAAGCATCTGTGATGAGAAGGTGGCAAGCCCAAAGACAGCTCCTATTTCCAGTGTCCAGCAGCTGTGGGTTCCCAGCTCAGCACAGAGCAGGAGGTGCCCGAGGACAGCACCCAGCACTGACCCCTGCCCACCCTGGCCCAGCCAAGCAGCACCCTGGCACAGCTGCAGGTGAACAATGTTCCTCTGGCTCAACCACAGGACTGGGATTTAAACAGCCCAGATCTCTTTCCAAAATTTCCCAGAGACTTTTGGAATGAACTTTGGTAAAATATTTAACTTACTGTGTGATTCTCCCTCAGTTTCCCTTCAGTTCATTTTCCCTAAAATCGTGCTGCCTGCTAGAGACTTGAAAATAGTTTTTTGGTAAATGGAATTTTGACTTTGATTCAGGGTTTTTCTAATGACAGATCTGGAATTTCATTTTTTTTCCTCAAAAGACGAAACTTTGTCTTGTGATTATTGAGGGAGTTATCTGAAGTTATTCATTGGGGTTTTGATACAGAAGACAGGATGGCTTCTTTGGATGTTTGTAAAAAAAGAAATAAAATCTCCTTTTTAAACCAGATCTAGGGAGGCCAAAGCAGCAAAAAAAATATACTTTGCACCTACTGAGATAAATCTCAGATTCTTTTGTGTAGAGGCAGATATAAATTATCTAGAAATATATCATCGCTGCTGGGAGAGGGTTTTTAAATTATTGTTCTTTCAGTTGTGCACTGTAAGATTAGATACAGCACCCAGAATTGTAATTTTGTATGTTTTTTAGATTATGTATCTCCTACTTAAAATATGCTTTTTGGACAATGCAATGATGTAAATTTAGCATGTGGGGCTGCATTCAGCAAAGTGCCTCCAATGTGCTGAATATTGATATTTTCACACAAGATAAGGCATTTCAGAGCTACCCCTGCTGCATTTTCATGTTTCACACCTTGGCCAACTTTTCTACCTTTGCTTTGAGAATGTGAGCAAATTACCAGCAGCAGCACAGCATGGTGGTGATGAGGGAGGGAGGCAGCACTTCAGACCCAATTTTAGAAGTATGTCTTTGTCTTGTGCAACCTCAGGCCAAACTTCTTGAAATGCACTGTGCCTGCTGTGGATAGAAACTTTGTACTTGGCAAACAGTAGCTTTATTTATGCCTCAGTTTCTTCTGAAATATGCAGGTATGAAAGGAGTCTGAGGGGAAGCAACACACAGTATTTTCTTTGTCATGTACCATGAGAGTTTTCTTAAAATGAGCTGCTAGTACAGTTAAGACTGTAAAACAAAGAAACCACCCTGCTAGCTTTTTAGCTTTTGGTTCACATTTGAAAAGCACATTTTCTAACAAATCCTTGACACTTGGTTTAATTAAAGAAATGCTGGCAAAACACCAGAAAATTATCAGTCTGCCAGCAGATATGGGCTCACATCTGCCACTAGCAAAGCTGTGTCAAAGCTGTGCTGAGATAACACACTTCTGGAAATGTGTAAAGGGGCCGATTTGGTCCTGAAACCACCTCTATGGGCAATTAAAACATTGACTAAGATTCCTGGCAATGTTTCATTCTTATGACCTACAGTAACTGGCAAATGCTTTTTCCAAGGCCCCATATCCCCTCTTGATTCTCTAGACTCAGACATAATTCATAATTAGTATTTTCTCTGTGTGCAATATTATACATTCAATTAAGTTCAAATAATGTAGTTGTATTCTTGTTTTCATTTTTGGTAAATGGAATTTACCAATTTACCACTTTGGTAAGTGGTTCTATATAATCATATTAATCCTTTGACATCCCAAAGGATAAACACATCTCCAAAGAAAAATAATTTAAATACTTGTTTCTGAAACACTGATCTGAAAATTGTTCTTTCCTTCTCAGAGCTTACTCCTAAATGTATTGTGTCCTTCAATATGCATAATCTATAAATTCCAGTTCTTTACACAACATGCCACCACAGCTGTAGTCAACTCTGAACTTCTGCTCTGAACTTGTCTTGTTTCTCCTGAAACCTACTGAAGTTCCAAGTCCAAGTAAGAAAGTGGAATACAGGGTCCTTCAAATGTTAAATTTCCAGCTAAGGTGTTTGTTTTAGCATAGGCAAGGACCCTACTTGCCCCATAGGTACTACCTCAGATCAAGGCAACCCAGTTTTGTCCAGCTGAACACACACTGAAAGAGTGTCTGCCAACTATAAATATATATATATATATATATACATGTATATGGCATATTAAATATGTCTAGATATCTGTGGCACAAAATACCAGACACAATTCAAGTAGAACTGATGCTCCTGAAAAACCAAAATGTGCAAGAAACTTTAAAATGCATGTGAAGAACAGCTCTGCAGTAAAAACAGTGCTAGCCAGCTCTGGTTACAGTGCACAGCCACAGACAGTGCACTGTAAATGTCTGGCCTGACATGCAATGAGAATTTCCATCTGGGAATGCAGTGGTATCTGCACAAGTTTATGAGGATGGAGCACCTGTACTGGCAGACTCTGTACTGCCTCAAGCCATGAATTTACACCTCTGTGTCTGCTGCAGTGGAGACAAGCAGAGTAATGACAGTCATTGTAAATTCTAATGTGCTCTCCTAACCACAGGTTCCAGGCCATGCAGAGCCTGTGGCAGCAATAGGGGGTTGCAGCCTTTCTCTTCCTCCTCACTCCTTTGAAGGGCTGCCTGTCACAGATGGCAAAGACCTTAAGATGTGTGCACAATACAAAATCATTCTATTCTTACCCCAATCCAATGCAGGCAGCAGTGAGTTTGTATTTGGACCAAGGAAGATGGGCCCTGGCAGAGCTGCAGGGTGCCTGCCTTCCCGAGCTACCTGCTGCCCTCTCAGCCTGCAGCTTGAGAACCCTTCCTTCCAGTAACCATTTCAGATTTGTAACAAGAAGGTCCTCTGAATTTAACTAGAAAAGACTTTGAAGTGTTACCCAAGCCTGATCCTTATTAACTGCAATCCATCAGACACATAAGACATTAATGCATAACGTGGCAAGTGCATCTATTACTGCTTCACGTTTTTTCCATTCTGTAGCACTTTACATCTGAGAATGCAGTCTGTCTAATAATGGGGAAGAAAGCTCAACCAAACAGATGGAAAAAGAAGTATTTCTGCTTAACTTCACAGGTTTGTGGCTTTTTTCTTTTTAAATTCTCACTGACAGATCCATCTGATTAAAGTGAAATAACTTATTTTTTTTTCAGATTTACAGCAACTTGTAAAAGATTCAAGTCCAGCTTTGGTTTTAAATAAAATGTTAGTCACTCATCCATCCCACACAAAGCATCTCCAATGATCTAATGTGCATGACTGGAAACGTTTGGAACCACTACCTTAGGAGGGGCTAATCAAGGAGCTATAATAGGAAAATTAACAGTACAGTTCATCAGCAGTACCAAAAATGTGTCAAGAAAATACTCTAGTTCTGTTTAATGCTAAAATTTTACAAATACTGTTCCAAAAAAGAAACCAAGCAACCAACCAACCAAAAAATTCGGAGAAACAATAATTGGTTTCTATAGGATGGAAGTTAAGTAATTAGAAAATAGAAGGCAAATACTGAAAACAGACCATGTTGGAACAGGGTACTATCTGGTGTAAAGTGATATTCAAGTATGTCCTGAAAGTCAGGCCTCTGTCAGTTCACACCTGTGAACTGAAGACTGTTGCTAGTCTTTTTTGATCCAGCCAAAGACCGTAAGACTGGTTTTTTAAAAATGGTTGATTTTTTTTTTTAACATTTTAACATTTTTTTACATTATTTTTACATTTTTAAATGTAGTTACTACTTTACCACCCCAATTTTTTTTTAGTACCCAGGCCCCTGAGCGAAGAGCTATTTCAGTACTGAGATTGCAGTTCACACAGAGTATTCTTTCCATGCTCCCGAGCAAGCATCAAAAGCTTGCCATATGCAGCAGAAATCATAACTGCTTTGTACAGCTGCTGTTCCCAGTCCCAGCAGTGCTATCACTTTTCTACATAAATGTGCTGAATAAAAAAGTCCTGCAGATACAAGAATCCCTCCAATCAAAGATCTGTTTATAGAAACACTACATAGTGCTCAAGGTGCCTAAACTGCCTGCTATTGCCTCATTTAAAGCTATTTTCATTTCACACAATCTGGTTCAAAGAATAAAGAATGCCTTCATATGGAAGTTTTCAGCTTCATCATCTTGCACTGTCTCATCTGTCTACATTATTCAAATACACCTGCAAAAATGGAACATGTTTTATTAGTCCTTCTCAGAAAATGGGAGGTTCATGTACTAAGAATAGCTGCTTTAATATACCAGCAGTAGCCTTTTTTTAAACTAGAAATATCAGCCACTCCAAAACCCTCTCTGAAAGGCACCACCAGGATCAGCTGTGAAAGACTCTGAGACAAACTCATGCTTGATCCATCTTCAGTAAAGTCTACAGACTTAAAGCAAAGTTCATGTATCTAGTCCTCATAGTTTATAGAAAATTATGCCACTGTGATAAAACATCCACTCTAGGGCTTCCAGCGGTATTTTATTACATTTTTTAAAAGTATTGTTCTTCTTGGAGCTGCCTGTTCTTTCTGGGAAGCACCTTTTTGGTGACTCTCATTCCAGCAGTGGGCAGGAGTAATCCTCCAGCAGTTTTCTCTATGAAAAGCCAATCAAGCTCAATGGGAACTCAATGGCACACATTCCATTGAAATGAATGGTCCTTGTGTGGGAGGAGGCACCACCTGAACGGTCCCGGCAGGAGGACTAAAAGTTAAAGGAAGTTTCTGATACCAAGATAATCTACTTTTTAATTAAACATTTATATTGCAGCAGTAATCCCAATATTTTTAAAGAACAAGCTCTAGTCTAAGTAACAAGCAGACAACAGAAATGTCAACATGGTGTTACATGAGAGAAACACACAGGCAAATGCACAGCTGTTACTACAACCAGGGGGAATTTGAAGTAAGTCTGTTGGGACAATTTATTTTGTTGGTTTTTGTTTAAAAAAAAATCTACAATGTGGAACAATTTGTTTTCCACAGAAAGTGAACATCTTTAGAGCAATGTAAATGCAACTTAAAACAACTTAGAGCTTGCAGGAACCCAGTGTAACAGAAATTGCAGCATTATTCAGATTTTAGAGATCTTGTTCGAATCAAAAATGAGTTTCTGATACAACACACACTTAAACTGTTCCTGTGGTATATTCTTTCCTCCTAGGTCATATACTTCAAAGAAAAAAGAAAAAAGGCACCTCAGACTAACTGGCAGATATATGGGTCTTATTTTAGAAAGGTTTAATATAGCTGCAGCTGGTAGCACTGTCCATTTACTGATGAGTTTGTCCAACTTTAACCTCTCAGACTAAAACTTTCCACTCCTGTTATCTGTTTTAGTCTCTTTCTTTTTTTTGACTGAGGCAATGCATCCCAGAATGAGCCCAAAGAAAAACAAAAGGGAAAAGTGTTTTATTTTTTTCCCATGCTGCCAATATTCTGATTTTTTTTTCCCAAATGTAATTGCCTATGCTATTTTAATGAGTGAAATTATGTCAGCCAGGAAAGTGAGTTTTTTGTCAAGAATGCACCCTCTGCTTTTACTATGGAAATGCACTCAAGTATAGTCAGGCCACAAGAATTTTGAAAATAATGCTGATAATGTACTTTGTACACCTTCAATGGAAACTTGTTAAAGTTCTGCATCTAACCTAGAGGAGCAATTTGTTTACAAGTTCCATACCTGAGGCTCAAAGAGGCTGAGAAACTTTCCAGCAGTTATTGGAAAATGCTCTTGAGGTCTGTAATAGGGCAAGGACTGAAAATTAAGACATCTGTCTTCTGCTTTTAATGAGCACTTGAACCTGTACTTAAAATGCATGGAATACTTCAGAAAAACAGATAAATCTTGGGACTGGCATTCAACAGATGAGGCTGGATAAGCAAGCCAGCTGAAGGAAGGTACTGAGAAGAAGAAAGTGAAGCTGGATGAAACTGGAAAGAAGCAGGGAACTAAGCAGAAAAAGGAGAAAAGGAGGCAGAAGAGATGGGGAGAAAGGATTGAAAATATGAGAGAAGGTACTATGAAAGTGAGAAGTGTGACTGAGGAGAAAAAACAGTGAGCCAGCTCCAGGCAGAGGGAAGGAGCAGAGAGAGGCTGCCCATGGAGAAAGGGCACAAACACCTGCGATGAGGAAGACCTAAGCACACCACAGCAAAGCATTTTCACTGCCCTGTGGTACTCACAGAGGGCAAAACCCTCTGCCAGTGGCTCAGCAGCAATGATCCAAGGAGTTCTGTGAATACTGATGGATCACATGGTGGCATTCTGCTTTTGAAGGCTTTTTTTGGTTTGTTTAAATGCTATAAAGTAAGTCACAGGATGCTGGGCCTTTCAAGAATGTTTAATCTCAAGTCAGAGGTGACTGTCCGTGCAACTACTGTTATCACTTGGCTCTTTCTGCCTGTGAGGTCCACTCTCAATTCCATGATCACATACCATTTACCCCATGGGATCTCTGACTTGTTCAGCATGCAGAACAGACTCTATGGGGACTGTTCAGCTCAAAGGGTTATTTACACAATCTCTGTCTCATTCACTGTAAAACCTGGTAGAAATAAACAGACATACAGAATAAGGAACCTAAGTCTGCAGTTTCTAGAATAGCTACTCTACCAGTTTTGAGGGAGAATATGTCACCTATGGTGCAATTACTTAACCCAATCCTTTCTCAATTTCTGAACTACATACTTTCTGTTTTAGGGGTCTGACTGAAAACCTCTGGACCTGATTTTCAGATGAGCTGCCAAATTGTAATTACAGTTTTGGCAATGCACATTTTGCTTTAACTACTGTCAAATGATAAATATGATACTGAAATTTATGGGGAAAAATTCAATTCAAAGTACTTGACAAGCAGCACTAATTATGCAACACTTCTCTTAAACCTCATTCTTCCATATGCCAGCTCCATTTCCTACAACAGATTAGGTTTTGCTATAACACAGCAGCTTTGTGAATTTTAAAGCAAACACTGCAGTAATAGCATCAACAGCTAGTCCTCAGAGAAGCCTTTTTTTCTCACCTTCTGCAAGGAACATTTTTAAGGCAGGGAGCCAAAGGCTGAATAAAAGGAGTATAACATTGAGTAGTGTATCACTCATAACTAAGCACTTGATCTATGCAGAGACCCTGGGGTAAAATAATTTACAATCAGATAATTAAATAGTTTTCTTAACACAAGAGTTATGAGAGGATTGCTCACAAAATTCCATTTTTGAAAGCTGTAAATGTCTGCAAGTTTGATTTTCTCATTCTGATAGCAAACTAAAACCTCACATCATCCCAAAAAAAGTGTCCTCAGAAAGTGACCCAAACTGAGGTCTCAAAAAAGCCACCAAGACCATCAGTCTTTCTTGCTGTCTTTAACAAAAGATGCAAACAGAAATTCAGGAGCAGCAGTATGTGGGTTGGCTGGCAACTTGTTGAATGCCACAGCCAAAAGCCAAAGCTGGTTTGCAGAACGAGGCAGGGGATGTTTCCCTGGCCTCCCCCACTCCAGATCACCCAGTGCCTCCCTAACACTGCTTGACAGATATAAACAACACGGGATTGGTTCCTCCACAAACCTAACACAAGAGTTTGAAGTTAAACAGCCTTACCAACTTATCACTAGAAGGAAGCTCTGTTTCACTAATTACACCTGTATGTCTCTACATGTGCAATATGCTGCCCACAGAGGTGTTACTTCTGGACAGACAGCACAACAGATGAGGCAGATGAAGTGCAAGATGAGACAGAGCACACCAGACTGGTTTGAGTTTTGTTGTTATTTTTTAATCTCACCACAGTTTAAATTACTTCTGGGGACTGCATTGTTCTGTTGGCAATTAGCTCTTAATGGATTTATGTAAAAGGTTTGTTTACCTGCTCTGGGCACTGCAGGGCTTGCAGTGCCAAGTTTCTCTTAGACCACTTCTGGGAGAGAGGGTTTGCACTTCTATCCCTAGTCTTTGCTCAGGCAAAGGAATACATGCTTGTTAGACATAATTTGACATTTATGTTTCCTAACTTTCTACGCAAGTTTTGGCAATTTGCTGTTTCCAAGCTCTGCTTAAAAGTTCTAAAATTTAAAACAAAAACAAAAAACCCACAATAAAACCATCACACACACACACCTTTCCCCCAAACCCTCAAAAGTAAAAACTCAACAGCACCACTAACAGACAACTTTTTTAGTAACCATAGCTTAACTTTGGCAGCTTTTCCTGTACCTCCTTCTTCTTCTACTCAGCTTGGTCAGTACAAGAGATGACTGGGACTGTACTCATGGTAGTTTCACTGCAAGTTCCTGTATTCATGTAATGTATGTTCTTTTCCTGCTATCTGTCTTGAAAATGTCTTAAACTTTTGCACTGATATCAGCAATAACTGAGCTAATCTCTTAAAAATACCAGGAAAAAGCTACTCCTTTCCTGTGCCAAAGCAGACACTGACATCTGACAGATGGTGTTTTTTATACCTGTAATTAATGGGAATATTTAACAAATATTTATAAGAACAGCATTAAAAAGTTATTTGTAAATTAGCCATGATATCTGCAGCCTCCTCTGCTTTGAAAATCTGAATGCAATTAGACTAACATATGAATAAAAAGCACATTTCTTGTTCAAATTATGTGAGCATTGAAAAATTCCACACCGGAATTTCAGACAAACACTTTTGTCAATTTGAATAGACAAGAAGAAACAAAGACAAGCTGGAATAGCTTCAAGTTTCTCCCACAACACTTGCCTATATTGATAAATGACACTACTCGAATTTACAATACACTATTAAACAAAACTGCAAATGTATCAGAAATGCAACCATCTGGTCACAACTCTGAAGTCCCAATTTTCATTGATGAGCTTCCTCTTTAAAACCTGGCACAGAAGTTACATCTGAATGATAACCAGGCAACCCAAATCCCCCTGAGTCCTGTTCTACTGTAGAACAAAAAGCCCTGCTCCATTCCAACAAGCATCCCAATGAAGTTTCCAAATCACTCCACAGGATTTTAAGTGCTAATGCTGCCATTCATAACTGATGAAGTGATAGAGTAACTGTGGATCTTTTTTCTCTTTCCTCTTCTCCAAGACACATGTATTCCATTTACTCCAAGAATTAGCAAGGTAACTTCTCAGACAATTCCAACTGCTACATGAAATCTTCCATTCAAAGTTCACAAAGATCTTTGGTTCTTAGTAAGGAAAGAAAAGCTTTAGGCAACTGATTTGTATTTTGATTGTGAGGCATTTATATTAATTATCAATATAATAATATAATTTACTTAGATTAATTATTAATATTTTTGTCACACAAAAATGAGGGTCTGAATCTTCACTCCACTTGAGGCAGACTTCTCCAGCTACATCATGTAACCCACGCAACAGGCTCAGAACTTCAAAATAAACCTCACAGAACCTTTCCTTTTGGTCCATGCTTTTATAGCTCTTCTCACAGCAGGGCATGACTCCTGGACTCCTAGAGGTTTAATGAGTTTAAAGTGGCTTAGATTTATTGATCAAACTAAACTTTTTCAATTAAAACCAACAAACATCAAGGTTTTCTAAATTGTGTGATTTTGGACTTATTATCAACATTTTACTACATTAGTAAGTAATTAACTTAATAATAATGAATTTGTGTAAAACAGCTAACTCTGTGTTACTGCCACAAGTACAGAGCACATTTGCATAGTAGCACTCTTGGAGAGAGCTTTTAAAGTTACCCCAGCATACTTTTCCTTATGATTTACAGCAAATAGTTTCCCATAATTACTTAAATTCTAATAAGAATGTCATAATGCAAAATACTTTCTAATCCAGGGATCTCAGATGTTGAAGGGGATGTCATATAACCACAGTGCAGAGACACAGAGGAAACAATTGTGGTCCTAGACCTTTATCAAAGATGTCTCTCTGTGACTCTTCTGCACACAAATGACAACTGACCAAACTGCATAAGACCCTGTAAGAGCAATATCTCTGTGTCAGTCTCTGGTAAGTTCAGCCTGTACTGGTGACAAATCATTCTGAATTAATATTTACACACCCCTGCTGCAAAAAGCAAAACATTCAAAAAGAAAGCCCAAAGTAATGCAAGCTTTCAATAAGCTTCCTATACACCCACAGAATGTCAGACTACCAAACCTACACACAATCCCACAGTGTTTGCACGGAAAATTCCTCACGTAAAGTTTAAATTTCCTCAGGAAAAAATATGTCATCTTAACCCCACTTTGCCACTTATGTCAAACACCTACTCTATACAAATCTCAAAATGAGAATAAATAAACCCTACAGTAACTCCTTGGGAATAAGAAGGGGCTTTTCATTAAAAAAAAAATAAAATATTTACCTAAAAACTACATAGGCATTTGTTAGTCTTCACCTCAATGTGTGTGTATCCCAACTACATTAAAGAGTGCAAAGCACTTGCCAGCACCCCATATCAGTTCTGAAAAGATTTGTCTGGGAATTATATTTGCTGTTCCATCTAAAATTGAACATTTCCATTTCTACCTTAGTTAAAATTTGAAATGCTGGAAATGTTTCCATTTCTACAGAGTGGAAAATTTTCAAAACTGCTTGGGCAGAACACCAGTGAGCTGGTGGATGGCCCAAGATCCCAGGTGCCATGGGACCCTGCCAATGCCTACCTATATGCTTAGGTGACAGAAAAGCACATCACTGTTTAATGGACTCAACACATTCCTGCAGAACATTGTAACTCTATTTAATTAGGGTTCTGCATCCAAAAAAAGCCTTTCAATGACACAGTTGTAACTCAGCATCAGTATCATCAATAAGACTGTCTTGAAAATCAAATATTTTAATTTGTCCCATCACAATAGAGATAAGGATTGATCCTTTTATCTCACCTCATCTCTTCAACTATAAAACCTCTTTTCATTTCCAAAAATTGTCTTCTCAGATATTTCCCATTCCCTGCTCAGGTGCTGTTCTCAATAGCTCTGCACACAAGAGCACAGATCCGAAGAGAGGGCTCTGACTCAGAACCACCAGCTGGATTTCCCATAGCTGTGCTGCCACATTAATAGCAGCCACAGCTGAAGAGGCACGCCAAGAAAGTAAAAGTAGTCATTGTCCTATGATCCTATCTAGATACTTCTCCACAACACAGCTGACTTCTTGCTAAACACCAGTCACATAAAATACTGAGAATATCAACACAGTATGACTGGAGACATGACAGTAATCCACTTGAACCAGTGGGCAAACCAGCAACCGGGAATGGAAATGGATAAGTTCAGCAAAATGTTACCTCTGAATATTTCACTGAGCCCTCAGGAGTTACTCTTTCATACATTTTACCTTGACTTTTCCAAAGTCCTATACGAATTTGGTCAAAAATTCATACCTCCAGCAACATCTAATGAAAATTTGGATATTACATCCATTCAACATCACTCTTCATGCTGAAACTACCTTAAGTAGTCTGGAATATCCAGAAGCCTGAAAGGTTCCTTGTGTATACTTGCCCAAGTGACCTGCAGCCTGGAGTTGGTTTACAAATATATTCTCACACATTCAGGCACTCATGAAGAGCCAGTGACTTGGCAATGCTCGAGACAATTAATTACAGAAAGTGCTCAGTAAACAAATGTTCCATTTGAGTTACTTCCTTTGTTCTGGTGACAAACCACGCAAAGAAGGTTGAATTCTACTCCAACCACACATGCATATCATTCCTTTAATGCAGGGGGAAATAAGGCAAATTTACTCACCACTTCCCTATTTCTGAAGGAATAGAGACTCCACTGGAAGAATCCTGTTGTATTGCAGGTTGGTTGTATTGCTAATGGTTTCAGAACAGCCAGAGCTGTGTGTGCAGGAAGGAGAGATGTTTACTGCCTGTTTCCTGCCAAAGAGGGTGACAGGCAGCTGTGTGCTCTGAGGTGAGCTTGTATGCAAGGTGCTGAACAGGGGAAGCCACTTATATAATAAGAAAATAGGTTTAATGACCTGCAGGAACACTTGAACAAATACAGGCACTTCCGAGGTTCTCCCTAAGCAAACCTCACGAGTCAACCTTTCATGAATCCATCAGTCATGTGAAATGAGTTCAGCTATCAATGAAAAAACAATAAATGTACAATAATGAGGAAATGACCTAATGGACCAAGGTAGATTAACTTAATTTGTTATTAATTAATTGCCCTTAGGAGAAACTGTAGAGGGAGTGGTCAAACACCAGGATAAGGGTTAACAGAATACTTCCATTAAATGAGACTTTCAGTTTTGGTATGCTCCAGGAAGAACTGAAGGAAAAAAAAGAAATAAAAAGATACTGTTCTCTGCTTGCTGGCAAGACCATTGGTACATGTCGCTGCTGATAAATTAAATTAAAGCCTGCGTGCAGAAGCATTTAATCAGGAAGAACAAGCAAACAAAGTGAAACACTATCAGCCTTGTTTTGCTCTCATCCTGGCCTTATACTAAAACTGTTCTTAGCAACTTCTTTTAAATAATTACGTTAATTACCACATTTTAGGAAGAAGAATAACCCTGAATAGCAATTACAGCCTCTCCAAGGGTAAAAGAAACATTACTAAATAAAGAATATCACTATGTAGAGTACTGTGCCTAGGAGAAGCTACTTCAGCTACAATTTCTCTTTGCTATTAAGTCTCCTGTACAACAGATTCCTTTACAACTGTATTTTTACAAGCAACAATGGCAAAGAGGCAGCACTAGCGTGCTCATCTGTGTTTTCTCTTAATCTGTTGAATTCTTGTGTTTAAACAACAGATTCTAAAACTAAGATGAAAATATTTTCACTCCTGTTCCTGTCCATCAAAAGAAACCTGCCAATGGCCAAAGCACTCACCAAGCTGACCTGCATGTGCAATTCACAAGCCTCACTACCCTCTGCTCTCCAGCCCACTTGTCATTCTCAACAAATGTCCTCCACAAACCTTCCTTCTCCATACCCTGGCAATCTCAGATTGCTTCTTTCTTCCACCTCATTTCTGACTTCCTCATCTCTAACCCCTTGCCCTCTGAAAAGAACTCTTTTCCTGGAAACAATTTTGTCACATTAAGTCAGGCAGAATACTGTCCAACTTTGTGCCCTGATGTGTGAGGGATGAAATAAAGACTGGGACATTTATGTATCACTTGGACACAGTGAGCAAATTTAGCTCAGAAAACTTTCCAAATTAATGCCCATGCACTAAGGTCATTTCCCATTTCCTTCAAAAAACAGAAAGTATTTTTTGAAAGAGCAATTTGTCCCAGAGACTATTCTCAGAAGCTTAAATTAGCCCTTCATGTTTTCCATTCCAGACAAATACACTAAAGGTTTCTTGACATTAAGTCTTTTCAATCAACTGCTCCAGTCTCAATCAATGGACTTTTTTCATAAATAAACTGAGAGTAATAACTAAGATGCAAAAGGGAACATTTGATTTGTTTAGGTTGGGTTTTTGTTATCCTGTGTTCCCTTGTCACATTTCCACTATGCAGGTTCTACTAAACAAAATGGGATTTCCAAGAGGCAGATGTATCAGATGTTCACCATCCAAAAAAATATGGCCTAAAAAAGTCAACTTATTCAGAGCTCTCCTGAACATTCTGCTTCTAGTATCCAAATACAGGCTTCTAAATGTTTGCAACATTAAGTTACATCAGCAGGACAAATAAGGAAAACATATTAGGAAGACATACTTTGGGAAATACTAAAAGGGCACAGGCAGAAACTGGAAATCTTAGCGAGATGAAAAACCACTAATGGGGACAAAGAACAAAACCTCATTTGCCTCCCACACACAATGGGAGGCTGCCCGGAGCATGGTATACCCAGCCAAACATTTTTGAACCAAATAATAACAGATTAAGTTGTATTTAAAAATTAACACAGAACAGATTTTCACTCCAATAAATTAGGAAGCTAAAATCAAAGCACATAGAACCGAGTGCTGGTAAATGTAGCATCTGTCACAAAATGCACAGAGCACCACTGAAAAACACTGGAGTGATCCAGGCTACTGGGGGCTGTCTCTAAATGCTGTTCAGAACATGACCAGCACTTACAAAAGGATAACCTCATCTTATGAGACTTAGAAGTAGGCAACCTTCACAACATGGCCTATCCAAACTCCATTTTTCAATTTATTTCGTGGAAAAACATGAAGCTTATGAGTGAGTGTGGTGGTTTCACCCTGACTGGGAGCCAAGCATCCACTAAAGGCACGCTATCGCTCCCCTCCACAGCTGAACAGGGAATAGCAAACACAGCCTCAGCCAGCAGTGGGTCCATCCTGGAGCCAGCTGTGTCCTCTTCCCTGCTGGACATGGGGAAAGCTTCTGGCAGCTTCTCACAGAAACCACACCTGCAGTCCCCCCACCCCTCCTCCCTACCAAAACCCAATACACTCCACTCCTCACCACTGGGAATCACATACTTAAGAATTATCATTAAAATCCACATAAAATCCATAAATTAAATGAAATATCATTAAAATTAAATTTTTCTATTAAAAAATCAAAATAACATCACACCACCAAATGAAAGTGGAAAACATGCTAAATTCATTCCTTTTCCCCTTCACCACAATTACAACTGAAATTTTCCACCATTATTGCATTCTCTGATATTGTTCAGCCCATGTTTGTCCCATTGCCTCTCTCAATAACTATCCTTATCTCAAATTGCTTCATGTTCTGAGGTTTCATCAAATTCAAACTGCACATATTGGTAAATGAAGTGACTGCTTAAAGCCCTTGAAGGTACAGTATTAGGTAAGTGTAATACTATGGATCTATTTTTAGTATTCCCCAAGACACTCTAAAATAAGCTCACAAAAATAATCATCAAATTAATTTTAAAAAAATTCAACTTAAGTTGATGATTAGGTGAACATTTTGCATACTAGGGAAAACCAATAGCTGTCCAAGACATGAAACACAGGAAAAGCAGACTTACATTAGTGTTGCAGAGTTTATATTGCTTGTAGGCACCGATGCACACGATGGCTGCAGCCCTCTGGGGCTGGGGCTGTCCCTGCAGGGCCTGAGGGCCGGAGTCACTGCCGTGGAACAGACTCTGAGCCACGGGGAACGAAGGTGACTGATAAACCGAGGGCCCCAGGACTTGGTGTCCTGCCTGAGGCCCACTGGGTTCTTGGTAAAGATTGCCATGCTGCAGTGAAGGAGCAGCTGCCTGGCTGTAGGAGCTCATCAGACTCGGACTCTGGTGGAATAGGTGGCTCCTCGACGACTGTCGCTGCCTCCGCAGCTTCTGAGGCTGCTGACCGGTATCAGTTTGTAAAGGTAAAATGTATGGCACCTTTCCATACCCATACTTTCCTGGACCAATAGGATTTCTGTTTCTGCTTCTAAAAACAAAGAAAAAGAGAGAAAAGAGCTACTGAATCTATAAGCAAAGGAGCAGTTAAGTATTTACATGACTTGCAATAAATATGAACAAGATGTAGTCTAGCTTGATGAATTAGTAATCTCAGATGGCCTTGATCCTAACACTGCAGTCTGACAAGTCAGTTGGCAAAAAACATCTCTTCCAGTTCAGAGCAATGAGTGAATACAGCTCTTTTGGGTGACACAACAAAAATAATTTTCTTTCTGTACACAAAATACATTTATGTTTTTAATATAGATGCAAAACAGACTTGAATGCCAGTGAAAATCAGAGATTATAAATTGACAGACTTCTTTTCTAGACACAGAAATGTTACAGATGTCAGCCACCAGATCAAAGAGATCTTTCTTTGGGTTTGTTTTCTTCCCAAGTCTTATATTCTCCCAGGACTCTTGATAGCTGGGAACCCTGGAAGTCATTTACCTCCTATTCCAGCCTGATGGCCAAGTGGGGCTTTAATCAATCTTCCTGGCTCAAGATGTGTGAAAGAGAGTGCTGATTTGCCCTGGCAGATAAGCAACCAGCACTCTTGAACTGTTTATCCCTGTTAATCTGCTCTGTGACCATGACAGTCATTGCTGAGGGAAGCTTTTGGTAGTTACAGCAGAGAGTAGTATTATGGTTTTTGGTATTAAGGGAGGGAAAGAAAAGCTTCCCATAACCATACAAGAGAGGAAAAAAAGAGAACCCCTAAGCCTTATGCCTACTTAGTCAGACCTAAATGAGAGTGAGAGTACACAGCATTAGTTCTTCTGTTGTTCCCTAGGCTGAAGAGCAAGAGAGAATAAGAGGAAAGCAAGAATTCAACAATACTTGCAGTCAGCTGGGACAAAAACAGAGGAAAAATTCCACCAAGAATTAGATGGAGTTACTATCTAAAGATAAATTACTGCTAACAGAAAAATATATGTGGAAAAGCATTACGTAATTCATGTCAGACCACAGCCAGCAGACATCTCTGATCTCTTGTGTTCATCTCAAGCAGAGGCATAACAACTGTACAGTGCAGATCTCCTTTCTTTGGGCATAATTCTTCTAAACAGATACATCTCTTTGATTGCTCAGACAAATCTCCTTAGCACTCTGATAACAAAAATCATGGGCCCCTTTAAATTTAGGCCAACCTAAATATATTCTTAATTTCAAAAAAATATATTTGCCCAGACAAGTAAGAAAATCACATTTTATGCTATTAAGGGATTAAGGTATTTATGCTATTAAGGTAAGGGTTGTAGCAAACATGATGATGATGATGATGATGATGAAGCATTCTTACTGTTGTAACTTTTAACAATTTCTCTCAGGCTGACAACAGTAGGAACTGGTCCCCCTTAGCACATTTGCAGTGTCAAAAAAGAATTTGGTTGTTGTAGCTTTTTCTAATTTTAGCCATAAGCAAACGTGTGCCTTGGCAAATCAATGCATTATCGCTGCCTCACAGACTTTATGCTAAGAACAATGCTTTGAACCTCAAGTGGTCTTCAAGACTGAAGCACTTTCAGAGCTGGGGGGCTGATTATTTATATTGAATATAAATTCTCTTTGAACTAAGGATATACAGTGTCTTTAAAGTACACAGGTAAGATTACAAATTTCCTGGGCCTCTACCTTTTCTCTAAAGTGCTCTTTACACATCCTCTCTCCAACATACCTTATTCATTTTTTCCTTTTTTCCATCACTTCCTCTCACATTTCTCCCACTGCCTCTAAATGGAGGTTCCCTGGCTCACTTCCAGCTGAAGCATAACTTGTTTTCTCTTTCTTCTGATGTCAGGCAGAATAAAGAATGTATTTCCATGAGCTTTTCAGCATTTCATTTATCTTATCTCCTAGTATCAAAGTACTTCTCTTGTAAATGTAAAACTGCAAGGGTGAACATTACCAAAACCACTCATTTATGACAACAAGGAAGACTTGTTGTACAACTGCTGGAAAGTTTCCTTGAATGAATGAACCCAAAGAAACTTCTGATTTCTCACATTTTCAATTCACAACCTTTCACTGTTGCTGAAGAAATAATGTAATGTTTTGGAAAGGTAACAACCTTCAGCCACTACTTTCACCAGGGATAAGGAGAAAAAAAAAACTACAAAGAAATTACAGATTTTTTTTCTGCAAGATTTTCTCTCGTCAATTCACCAAAATAATTCCACAAGCAGAGGGAGATGGTTTTGTTCTCTGTACTCCGAGTCACAACAACCACACTAATGAAAGAGAACAGAATATCATCACAGATCCTCAGATAGAGTAAAAACAACACTTAGACCTTTATTTTAATTTTGTGTAGCATTTATTCAAGTTTAAAGCTTTTTTTCAAAATCTTCAGAGGCTTCCTTTACCAGGAGTCCTGGAATGAACACTCAAGTCCTCTAACATGCTAAGGAAAGCCCTGTCCTCAGTGAGCCTGGTCCTGCTGCATTTCTGGGTGCCCAGGGCTAGGCATTCTCCAGGTTCTTGCTGTTAATCCTCACTTGGGAATTCAGCAGCTGCCTACACTCTGTTCTCTGAAGTGTTGCTGGCTGTGGTTGTGCCCTATCAGCACAGCAACCAGTCCAGAGCTAGCACCTACTCAAGCTGAACTTAGCACTGATCTATCCAGAGAAACAGAGGTTTCATGTGCAAGATGAAAGTGGAAGACAGAAGACAGGTTACAAATTTCATTTACAGCTTTATTTCCCAAAAAGATATTTCACATTATTTACCACTGCAAAAGTCTTTTGAATTATACTCATTTGTGCTTTGGCGTTGCTGTTATTCATTTCCATTTCAATATGGCTCCAAAACTGCAGTTCTTTGATTTCAGCTAGAAAATCAGTTCTAAAGGAGCTGAGTCCCCTTAGATCCCTATTAAAGCTCTCTGGCTTGAATTTAAGCCCTTCTACTCATCATGGTTTTAACAGAACTGCTTTTTAGTAGGCAAAATCCTCTATAACTGAAACAATTACATACATTCTAACTTAGTTAAATCTATTGCTGTGGATAAGTAAACCAATATTTAACCTAATACTTGAGGTCATAGCAAATTACCTGTTTTGCAGCACTACATTACTGTAATTCATTGACAGATTTTAAAGGACACTACCCATCTACTCACAGTTCAAGTATTTAGTTCAGAGCTGCCTTGATTATTTTTCTGAAGAATTGAAAGGGACTATTATTAGCTATTCCTGTCAGCAATGAAGCTGTTGAAATATTACTCCAATATTAAAAATGTAATTAAGGAAAAAAAAAAGACAGAAAAGTCCTTGGAGACACAAAATGTTAAATCAGAAAAAAACTGGTCCTAATTCTGCAAATTTCTCTTAACATGATTGCTATGGGCATATATTTTTTAATGTATTTTTTTTAACCAGTCCTAGATAATATTCTTAAAATAATTTCAGACCAGCATTTTTAATCCATGGCATTTCCTCCATAATTCAAAACTATGAACAATGGCCTACAATTATCCAAGTCAATCATTTACTTTCCAGCCCTCCTACTGCTTTTAATTTTCTTTCATGCTTTATATATTATTAGACACACAGTTAACAAGGTGTACTTTAAAAAGATTCCAGCATAAATTTTTTCCCCCTTAAGTCACAAAATAAACTGTCTTATACTGTTTGTAACTATTGGTGAGTTTACACCTCACAGTATTTTAGCATTCTTCAACAGGAAGAATTTTTAACAAAAATGACTGATACAGTGGAACTGGGAGCAGGTTTCCATCTGCTCAAGAAGGAGAGCTCCCACCAGTCAGGTTGATTCCCATCAAAAGCCACCGTGTATTGCCTCTGCCACTGCACCACAGCCTGTGCTGCTCTGCATTCCACATGCTCACTTTTCACTGGCTCTAAATCAGTCTGGAGAAAATCACCTAAACATGAGTGAAAGAAGGGAGCCCTTTGACTGTTTTGTATTACAAAATGCGTGCATGTCTGCTCACTGATCTAGAAACTGGCCTTCCAGCAGGTACCTCTGGGAAATGTCTGGTCACAAGAGCTCAGGCAGCCCTTCTGAGAAAGCATCACACACTGCAAAGTGGGGCCAACAGCTCTGACTGTGTCACACTCCAGCACATTGTTCCCCTCTCCAGCTCTGACTGTGTCACACTCCAGCACATTGTTCCCTTCCCCAGCTCTGACTGTGTCACACTCCAGCACATTGTTCCCTTCTCCAGCTCTGGCTGTGTCACACTCCAGCACATTGTTCCCTTCTCTAGCTCTGACTGTGTCACACTCCAGCACATTGTTTGTTCCCTTCCCCAGCTCTGACTGTGTCACACTCCAGCACATTGTTCCCTTCTCTAGCTCTGACTGTGTCACACTCCAGCACATTGTTCCCTTCTCCAGCACACTGCAGGCTGTTCATCAGGGCAGGCTGTCCCTGCATCTCACTGACTGGCATTTTCAGTAACTAAAGCAAGGAAACCAACTGCCTTTCATGGTAACTTTGGTAACCACACCATGATTTGTGGATATGCACTGCTTCCCATGTATCACACATACCTAAGAGTATTAAAATCATTGCAAGCGTATTTTTCCTGAAGTATTCAACTGCTAGAATTCACATAATAACCAACAATGCCTACAAAATACTTATTCTGAAGAAAATTGATTATACACATTATACCACAAACAATTTCATTTCTATATCATATTGGGGAAAAAGATATTTACATTTTTCTGAGACAGTAGAATTAATGAATAAGGTCACTAAATAAACTGTCTTTTGGGAATGGGTTTAATTTATGGGAGGTGGCCTATCTTAAATGAAATTTTCCATCCTCAGAGATCACTACTGATACCCCAGTTCAGCATAGCTGCAATATACCCAGTAACTTAGTATCTTTGCTTTTACTGATCTCTCAGCAAGTGCTGTATAACCTCATTTTGTGACTTTCAACACTGAGATAGGATTCCAAAATTCAAACCCAAATACTTCAATCCTCTTTTTCAGTAACACCTCTGACCCCAGCCAGTTCTCAGCTTCTTCTTTAAGATTTGTTTGAATAATGCAACCATGCAGTTGGCAGGTAAACCAGCAGAAATTCAATGCAAGTAACCTCATAACTGCTGAGATGCCCTACAAATGATATGGGAGGTTTGGTTGTTTCTAGCCCTCACTGATGGGGCAATAATTCAGTGGTACCTGACTAAACAGCAGCAGTGTTCTCACTTCCCTTCCTTCACTGAGCCCAGCTCAGGAACGGTTGAAATGTTCTGTAGTAAGAATAAGAAAGCTTAGGTGGTTTGCAATTACAGTATTGTGTTAGGGGGTTATTTCTGATAATCCCACTCAAAGCATGCTTGCAGTAGCATAATAAAAATTGATATTAATTTGGTAATAATAAGTGAGACCGAGAGCATGTCATGGGGATTAAAACCCAGATGAGAGGTGTAACAGCAAAAAGTCAACCTGAGGCTTCAGCCATCCCAGCTAGCTACTCATTTTGTGAGGAAATATCTCATTTGATCATTATTGGTATTAGATCCTGTCCAGAATTTTATTCAGAAGGAAAATAAACATCTTTCTCATATGGCTTTAAATCCCCCAAGTGCAACCAAGACGAATTCTTTGATTCTCACTGCTGCTCTTAGATCTTTCTGGAAAATTTATCCTTAGAAAGGGATCCAATCCTTCTCTATCTTCCTTCTGTACACACACCAACCCACAACAAGCTTTTATAACCACAGTGGGCTTGGGGTAAAAGCCATCACATTTTCGTTCTGTGAGAGAAATAATGAAAGGAGGGGTAAGCTAAGTACTTGAGCTGGGTTTCGTTCCAGATACTAAGAAAAGCAAACACTCGTGCGAATAAATATAAAGTCTCACAACTTGAGAAAATTAATACCTTTTTGAACCTGAAGTCCAGCAATTACACATTTTGCACCTCTAGGAACCGGAACTGACTAGAACAAGCCACAGAAATTGCATCACAACACGTGGCTACTGGTTAAGGAAATAACAGAATTTCCTTTTAAAAGTTAACTGTAGACCTGTCAACAGAGTGACCTATGTTTGCCTGGTCAAAGCATCTGTGAGAAGGGGCCAAAGAAACACTTTCAGAAAGGAAATTCTGGTTTGACATTAAATGATACACTCTTCCTTTCCATTGCTCAAAGGCCTAGAAATGCAAACTGACCCTATACAGGGTACAGAGCAGCACAGCAGACTTGCACGTCAGCTGCTGGCAGCAGAATAAAGACCCAGAGCCACAGCCATGTGAGAAGTTGATGATTTTTGGATTATTTCCTCAGAGCAAATTTTTCCTCTCACTCCTCTTCCAAATACACAAGAAATGCTTTAGGGAAGCCCTTTCTTAATTACATACTTCTTTAACTTACACTATTTATGTAAGAATGCTTTAGTTATTTCATTATTCTGGTGATAATTCTAGGGGTTTTTCTTTCAGCTCCTATGACCCCAGACACAAAGTACATATCGTGTTCACACAAGTGGACACTGAGGTTTACTGCTCCAGCACCAAAGCCTACATGAAGAGAAAGTGAAGGTGGCAGCTGTAAACATCCTACACTCAGCACATCAATGAGAAATTGTGCTTCTGTCTTCCCCATCATCAAAACAGAGAATTGGAAATGCAACATTTAAGAAGTACTAAAACCTAGTCCATGAATAATATTTCCTTTCAAGATGTGTTTTCTCTCTTAAAGCATGTTATCTTTCTGCACGCCCTTATAAATTTTCCATATGTGCCTCTCTATAAAGATGTCTAAATGCTTTAATATTTTTTCACTATCTCCTTTTTCCTGTTTGTTTTTAGTGTGTGGTGTGCTCCATGCACTTTAGCTAGGTGAAAAATAACAAACCAAGCCTGTGCTCCAGGGAACTCAGCTCTTCAAAGCTGGGGAGAGCTCCCTGCCTCTGCCTGTGGACAACCCAGAGAACCATCAGCTTTCTTTTATACTTGTTCCAGTGACTGACTGTAATTAACACATTTCAATCATGCAAAAACTCTTCTTACTGCACTGAGTTAAACAGGGGAGCACTGAAATTTTTTAAACCAGGCTTCTAATTGTAGGTACCTCAAACCTTGCTCTTCCTGAACTTGTCATGCAGTCCTGGTTCCTAATGCCTAACTAAACTGAGTCTCAAAAGCTGAAAATGTGAATACCCTCTTCAAAGACTAGGTATAGCAAATTTTATGATATCCAAATTGTATTTTGGATTTTGCTAAAAATCCCTAATCAGTTCTTTGTCACCTGCTTGGAAGCAGGCAGACAACTTTTCCACTTGCTGGTAAATGATACAAACACACTGGGCTGCTGCACAGGACTGCTATTGCTGTCAAAACTCTTGGCCTTGGCAGCCATCCAATTTCATTCTACCATGTTATCGATGTGAGCTTATCTCAGTCACAGATGTCCATTCCTCTCTTATTGTTTTATGGAAGTCTGCTAAAATTACAGCTTTTATATAAAGTCCAGTACAGTAAATAGAAATACCCCAAAATGTTTCCACTGACTGTACAAACTGTGAAAACACAAGTGTTATTTAACAGCCTGACATGAATTTTCAATATCATCCTTTTAGTGAACACTAAACACAGTTCTACGGTATAAAAATCATGTGTAGAGTAACTCACGTTTTGAAATCCATTTTCCTTATACCTGACAGGAACAGTACTCTCTTGTGTAAAGGAAGTTTTCACTGTGGATTTTGTAAATCAAGGAAAACTATTAGGTTTGTCATTCAAATAACTCCATTTTCAAATAACATTTTTTGTTCTCATTCTGTTTTTACAGTCACCACCAAGGAATCTGAAAGTTATGCAATACAACAGGCTTTAAAGCCACCAGGGACCTCCTAACACAAGATGGAAATAACTTATTATGCAAGTAAGATTAAAACCCTGACCTTGAATCCAGTCTTTTGCCAAGGGGCAGAGTGTGTGGGGGTGGAAAATCAACTGTGGTACAGAAGCTTGTACTGTGCTTAGGAAAGCACGAGAATTTTCAAAAGCAAACGCCTCCATCATACAGGAAAGTGAGCATTTTAATATTTCATATGACAAGGCATTTCTTAGGCAATAACACAGCTTCAGTTCTGCACACAGTCAGTATCACTTTCTGCTCACCATCATCTCATATCCCAGCCAGTCCTGGATTGTTCCAAACCATTCCAGTGTGTGCTGGCCTGCAGAGGCCAGCAGAGCAGCAAGGGACAGCGGGTGGGGATGGGAGGCCAGCAGAGGCAGTGAGGCTGCTGCAGAGCTGGGATTCCCCTGGACACAGAGGTGCCAAGGGCTACAGCAAAGAGCCTTTGGATGACTTTGTGCTGACCGCTCAAGGTCAAGCTCCCAGCGTCAGCAATAACCCAGCCATGCACCACAACTGGGGCTGCCACACTGCACAGCCCAGAACAGAAGTGAGTTATAGCTAATTATTAAGTAGGAAAACAGAAAAAAACCACATGGCTTTTGCCTCAGTGCACTAATGTTAGCACTACTAGTCCTGTCTCTAGCACTCTCTGAGTTTCTGTAAGACCATCAGTGCCAAACTGAGTTTATACTCGACAGGTCTAGGCTCTCATTTCCATGGGTTTGACAGAAAGACAAAGCAGTGACAAAGGAAATTGTCAACACCTGAGAAGATCAACATCTGAACAGCTGGTCCCAATTTTTGAGACTCATGCTTCACTGAGACAGGCAGGAGCTTAACAGGTTAAATCTACGTTAAAGTATCTTTTATGTGGACAAAGCTTCTTGCAGGACTTGAGAATGTCTTTATCAGCAGCAACAGAGTTCTACTGTCTTATTCCATGCAGGCTGGAATACTGCCTCAAGGTAATTCTTTCTTATGTTGTTAAGGACAGCAAAATATCTTTAAAAAGGGAATTACAATTGACTGTTTCACTAGGAATCTTAAAGAGGCAGATGGTATGAAGGAAGGTTTCTTTGGTTGTGCATGTGGGGGGGACTGGGGTGTTTTCTGTTTTGTTTGGTTTGGGATTTTTTTGTCAGCTCCCCCAAAAAACTTCTCTTCATGCATCTCCCAGAAGGGAACCAAGAGAGAAAGAACCAGAGAGCTGCTGCAATACATATTCAGAGGAAAGAAAGAGAACAGACATTTAAGGAGTGGTCTATTTCCAGGGGATCTCCATGACTCTTCTGTTCAGTCTCCAAACTGGAAACACATCCATTTTCCTTTCACACGTATATATAAATAATCTGATACGTTGGTATGTATCTAAGTGGATAAAGTGTTTCTCCTGAAGTGGAAAATTAACTGGAATTACTTGTAACAGCACAGCTCCACCCAGCCTTAAGGACTGTTACTAGGAAATTAATGAAAATATATACAGTGTTTAAAATATTCTATATATTAACAAACCACATTTTTAAATTCTCTTCAAACAGGAAACTTTGCTAAAAGAGGTGGTAGGAAGAAAAAAAAGAAAAAAGAGAAAACAAAAAGGCAATAAATAGAAATATGAAACAAAACTAGAGTCTTGAGTAGAAATAAAGCCAACAGACAGTTGACCATGCTTCATGAAAAAAGTTAAATTTTTTTCAACCAATTAATATCAAGACTGGCTGCTGAAGTTAAGAATACAATTATAGAACAGTTATTTGTTCTGATATTTAATGGAAATGTCAAATGAAAGTGCAGCAGAAAAGGAGAAGTCTCTCATAAATCATAAATCTTAAAGGGAAGCGAGATAATCTGCTTAGCACAATTGTAGAATTACATCTGTCCTTGGACAAGTGGTAAGTAGTCAAGGGAGGGCAGCGTTCCCCCGAAGGCGCTAGCACTGTAAAAGCCAGTCTCAGTCTCTAACAGCTTTGCTGTGGAAGCGCAGAGCTGCGCTGCCATTGCGGAGGGAGGAGCAGGAGCAGGTTCGTACCTCTTGTCCGGCCTGGGGCCGTGCCGGGGCCCCTGCGAGTGGCGGCTGCCCCTGGGGGCGGCCCGGCCGCCCTGGCTGCTGTTCCTCAGCCCGGCCCACGGCTGCTGCTCCCTCCTGTGCAGCGGCACGGACGTGCGGATGGCAGAGACGACGTGGCCGGGGTAGGCAGACAGCGAGTCCTCGTGGTGGTTGCTCTGGGGAGCCAGAGGCCGCTCGGAGGCCGGGAAGTGGCGGCCCGGGCGGCGGTAGCCCCGCTCCCGGTAATAGGCGGGGAGGCAGGGCCGCGTCTGCTCCATCACCCCCCCGCTGCAGCTCCGAGAGCAGGCGGACCACGGGCCCCAGCTGCCCCACAGCCCCGGCACTCCCGCACTGCTGTCCTCAGCCGCATCGCCTTGCTCTTCTATCCTCTGCGGAACCTGCGGACACAGCACACACACTTAGGAATCAGAATTCACACTGCAACGAGACGGGAGCACGAGTACCTCGGGCTTCAGCCATTCACAAGTGAAATGGAATGACACAGCACTGTTTTATCCTCTGCCTGTCGAAGGACTGCCAGTATAGGAGGACTACAGCCTCCTATAATGTCTCCTACAGCCATCAACCATTCAGACAAAAAGTTTGGGTTTGGTTCTTCTGGGTTTGGGGGTTATGTGGTGGTCTTATTGTTTGGTTGTGGTTTTTGGGTTGGGTTAGGTTTTGGGTTTTCTTTTGGACTACCTGGATAGAAATAGATTTTCTTTGTTCTCAGCAATGGAAAAATTGCATGATGCAAAGCTTGGAAATGTGTTTTAATATTACCAAAAGCAGGAAATAAGGTCATTTTTGGTAATGAAATTGAGTTAACAGACACTCACTGCTCTGCTGAACTCTGATGCCTCAACAATGGAGAGTGCTGGTGATTGCAATAATATTTCAGGAACTCCTATCTAATGTGGAACTTTTTACAAAGGCAATAATGTAAGAGGACAGGTTGATTTCCAACCAACCAAAAATGCTGCTGTAGTTAACTCCTGTATTACCACTCTTGCCCCAGTCCCCACATTACCACTTCAGCATGACCCACTCAATCCTACATTCCCATCAAACTCAATAAAAGATGGGAAAAATTGTTGGTGTCTGGTGTTCAGTGCCACTTAGTCCATACTCAACATTCAGCAGCACAAGGGAAGTGAAAGAAAGAACCCCAAAGGGAGAGGATCCTTCTCAAGCAAAAGCTAGGAAGGATTAGGAAGGGCAGGGTCTCTCCACAAGGACAGTTAACCCCTCAAGACAAATATTTTAAATGTCCTGACCTTGTGATTGGAAAGGTATCAGTGCAGCCAGGAAGTTACAATCACCTATCCCCATCTTCCTGTGGTTTCCTCAGCATTTACCCATTCTTGGAGCTACATATAGTCAGGATTTCTCAGTGTTTTGCACTGAGCAAAGTACTCAAACTTGCAGTTTTTCTCTTGCTTCTCTTGACCAACTAATTGAATCACAAGTTTCTAAAGCAGGTTCCTAATATCTGATTCTCACAGTTATTAATATGCAGAACATTCTTTTAAATGAGCATCCTTTAAGAAGTTTATTAATATCTGAACAAGCTTTGTATCAGCACGCACACACACATCAATTCGACTGGAGAACAAGTAAAGGCACTGTCCACAAACATGTTTGCCATACCTCTCCAGCCCTTCCAGTGCAGCTACCTCAAAATGAGTTTTGAAAAGCCAGCCCTGTCTGTTACTTCTCCCCCTTCCACAGAATAAGAACCTAAACCCATAACTTCCATTAATAATTTTGCCTCAATTATTATTAACAGCAAAAGACGACCATCTCCACACTTAGTCTCCCATGACAGCCCTCTGAGTGGTACCTGAGCTGTGCCCTGGTCTGCCAGGGAGCACACACTCCTCATCAGCTGCCTGCAGATATCCCAGGCTGGGCTGGAACGTGGTTTGCAAACATGGGTTGAATACAGCACTACAATACAACAAGCCAAAACAGCACAGGGTTTGTGGTGCTGCTGTGTAATAGTCAGTTGTGGTCTACATAATCTGAAACATTTCCCGTCTCTGAGGTTGATCTCACACTTTCATCACCAATCACAGAAAAAACTGCATTTAATTACAACTTCTGATTAATAGAAAGCATCTGCATTAGTGTGATATGTTACCCATTTCTCCCATGTTATTTGAAAACAGAAGCAGATGTCTCTGTATTTAATGTCTTTTTTTGCTGTGCGTGCCCCATTTGGCATCAGCCTTTAAAATCAATAGCCTGTACAACCTAATACCACATAATGTCAAACTTAGAACATGAAGCAAGGTCTTCCTGGCTGCTACAATTGCTTTCATATCCAATAACAGAACACCACTGGCTCACACTTTGACCAACTAAACAGGCTATTCTTCAGTTTGTGATTTTTCCAGTGAATATTCACTGCCCATACTTACACTGTGCATTAATGTGCTCTACCTCAGATATAAAATGGTAGTGACTACACACAGGGACACTTTTCTGGTCTGAACTCAGTCTGCAGCAAAATTTACTTACTGTAAAACTAATAGTCCTTTGCTGCCAGACAAGGTTTGACTTGTTTGGACAACTTCTTAATCATTGCTACAATGGTTCAGTACACCTGTTTTTTTAAAATGCCAAAGACACTCATGCAGGCAACAAATAAAAACTATAACCTACAAGCAATTCAAGTTCTCACTAACATAAGAAATGTACCATTTTGCAGAAATAGAAACTGAATAATGAAAAGTGCCAACCTGCTACAGAGAGAACCTTCTAGCTGCCAAACTTCATTGTAGCAAGAATTGGTTCAGATAAAATGATACTTCATATGACTGAAGGTAATTTCACACCCCCTAATCTTCATAGTGAGAGTTTAAGACACAGCACAAGAAGGTTTAATCCAGTTAGTTAAGGAAGAACATAAAAATATTTTTTTAAAAGTGACATTATAATATCTTCTACTGATAGACAAATTGATTAATGCTACTTAATTGTAAGGAAAAAAATTGGGATGGGAATTTTCAGTAGTGAATCAGGTTATGAACTTCTATTTTCTTACTTTTCCTACTTTTTTCTTGCTTTGAGCAAGATATGGGCTCCAGATGAATCTTTAGAGGAGATGATGTGATTGATGGCATAATGTACTCAGTGAGTTCTACTATGAAAGATAGAATAAGCTGAAGCTGCTTAGTTTAAAGAATGAAAAACAGAGGGGACAATAATGACACTTCCAAACAGTTTACATAAATAAATACCAAGAGCTGTTATTCTTCTCTTTGCAGTAAACTGTTCTTGTTTATAGCCAATACATGAAAAACCACTCAGATTTAAATTTAATCAAAGGTGATCCAAATGAAAGGAGGAAAGCTACTCAGAGAGAAGGCAAACAAAGCCTGGGTACAAATTGCCTGAGGAGATCCCCGGCAGCATTGATACCAATCCTAAAGCTCTAGCAGGCAAAAAGAGGTGTCACTGACCCTTCCCCAGGGCAGAGGAGCAGAATTACAGACCAGTTCCCCTCCTTTGGTCCTGTGATTTCCAGGTAACTTAGTAGAAAGAAGAAATCCCGCCTCAGCTCTGTGATAATGCCAAGAAATTACAGGTAGCTACAGGATTCAGCTGAAGTGTTTTAGAACATCTCAGACACACCACATACACAGAGATCCCTGATACTAAGTCCCTCCTGCTCTTGCTTTAAGAACTACCCATTAAAAGCACACTCTACAACAAAGAGTCTGAGCCTTCACTGAAGAATAAGTGAAATGCAAACTGAATTTTCTCGCCAAATTAAAGTCATGAGAGTAAATTATTTAAGAGAATCACATAGCCTGTAAAAAAGAGAGAGATCAACCAACCCATCTAATCTACTTTCCCATAGTTCACAATTGATTCCTTCTTTAGGTGACCTAGACTCAAAAAAATCAGCAAAAAGTAGGAGTACACAAAGTACTCCTACTTTTTCAACGCCAATTTCTAGTGCTGCCTCTGTCAGAATTTAGAAATAAAATCCACATCTCAGGATTTCAGCAGCAATTGTTGAAATTATACTATGCAAGAATGTCCCTGAAGAGGAATCATCACTTGTACTGAAAGCCACAACTATTTAAAGCATAACTTGTGTGGGAAGACGATGGCAGACAACACTGTACTGATCTGACAAATACTAATTTTAAATACTGTAGGTAGGGCACTTCATTCTATTAAACTGTAGCTTAAATACAAATTACTGTTCAGGGAAGTAAGGAGGGGGAAATGCTTAGATCAGAGGCCCATTTAACTCAGTACTGTGTTTCTGACTGAGTGGAAGAAACAACACTTTAGGAAACAATGTAAGAACCAGGACATATTCGGAGGTATCCAGGGACCTTCTGCTTACAGCTAATCAGTAATTTAAGGGGTTTCTTCAGCTAAAGACCATATTGCAATTGTTTTTCATACCCATTGCTGGATTTACTCTCTATGAATACAATTAATACATTTTTTAGCGTATTTTTAATCTTGGCTTCCAAAAGATTATATATTTTATATTCAAAAAGTGCTTCTCTTTGCTCTGGTCATACATGGAGCCTGACAATTTCACTATGTCTCCCAAATTTTAGTTTGTGATAAATGAAGAATGAGCATTCTGTGTTCTCCTTCACCATACTAAACTGATTTGCAATTGCTAACACAATCCAATTCCATGATCTCTTTCTGAAACTCAGCAGTCCTAATCTGTTCAGTTTCTTTTTGTAAGGAATTCCTCATTCTCAGCACCTTTTCCACTCCTACATTCTTACACGGGTGTGCAGTGCTGCATACCGTACTCCAAATATGAACTAATGATGGAATTTCACAGTAATAATGATTATAATGCTTGGTGACAGTATATACCTTTCAGCCAGCTACATAATTAAGCTGTTATAGCCTCAGCCCATGTTACTAAGTATTCTGTAGATATTAAGCATGCTATAGCAATCCAAATTCAAAAGTGAAAAGGGATACAAGACAATGGCAAGCTTTAAACCTGGAGATATCTAAATTGAGACATTTCTGGTATTTCTTACCATTTCAGTTTAGATACAATAATGTTATTAGATTCCATAGATTTAACATATTATCCAGTAATTCTTTTTTCTGGGTAAATGCCCAGAATGGAAATGGACTCGTGAACAAATTAACTACATCATATTCCTAAATATACATCTGAAAGGGTTATAACAGGCATAAATGTGTGTTTCTCAAAGCTTTATGGTATTACTTTCACCCAAAGGCAAAGAAATTGTATCCAGAAGAACATTTTATCACCTGCTCAGAAAAATGCTACTGGTGGTATTCACTGAGTTAACCCATATACTGGATGCAAAGTGGAATTAACAGCAGCTTACTTTCAGCTGCCACTACCTTCTTTGTCCTGTGCTTCCCAGAGCAAAGAGCCCCTGTAAATTCTGTTAATATTCCCCAAAACCCTTTAGGCTTTTAGGTGTTTGTTCATTGTCTCTTCCATAGTCCTACTTCTCATTACCCCACCCATGACAACCCATGCTGTGACACCAGACTGTCCCCATTGTTACTAAAGGAGTATCAAGGCATTTTGAAAACATGACTCCTTATTTATTCCATTACTCCAGGGTTGCAAGTTCTCTATCTTACATTTCTGACTAATTAAAGATTTCACTAGGGCACAGCCTGTCACAAAGGCTATGCATGCAGCTTTTACCAGAGCCAGGCTCAGACTGACTGAGGATTCAAAACAACAGTAAATAGTATATTGATACTCTTTAAAATGCCTATGTCATACTTGAGATGAGATGAACACAGCATTCTTCACGAACATTCACTTTTCGTGAATATATGAATCAATAATCAAGCCACAGGCTAAGAGCTGGACTTCATCTTCTTGAAATTTCAAGAGTGTGAAACAAAAGCAGTCAGACTCCAGAAATGAGACCTGAACTGCTGCTCAGGGCAGAGCATGCCAAATTTTGAATGGGCTGAGAGAATGATAGTTTAGTTTTAGAACCAGTTCAAGTATAACATTATTGTATTTCGCTGCCAGTGTTGTAAACACATCTATAGAACTCCTTTAATTCCTTCACCAATCTAAGCATCTGAAAGGAATATTCTTCCAGCATTAGCTCAGCTGATTTCCAATAAAGTCCATACCTATGCAGCTATGACAATTTCCCAGCAGCAAGGCTTTACAGTCCATTTTATATATGTTCATTTGAAACAACCATATTTTTTATCCCTCTTATAAGAAACATGTGGGACATTGGTGGCTTGATAAAAAACAATCTACCACCCCCCCTAAAACTTGCAGATAACTTCTCTCAAGACTAGCAGAAAAATGGAGCAGAGGCCAAACAAAACATCATGACACAATGTGTACATGGCTGCCTGGTTCGTGTGCTCAGCTATTTTAATCCTTCATTGCATTTTGGAAGCCTTTAATCAGAGAAGTAGTAAACCATTTGAATTTTACAGTACGTGGTAAGTGTAAATATTACCAGCTTAAACGATTTGGGTTTCCGTTCTTTGTATAAAATCTCTGTCTGAACATCTGTGCCTGTGAAGATTAAAGGGCTAAAAAGCCTGGAAATAGAAGACCTTTGTATTCACAAATCACTAAAGGGAGTTACAATGCTTGGACAGCTTAACTGCCCCTTCAACCAACTCTGACCACATCTGAAGAAACCTTAACATTATTCGAATAGTCCAGAACGTAAACAGCTCTAAAAAAGGTTCAGAACAGCTTTTGTGCCAACAAAGCTTGAAGCTTCCCCAAAGTTTAGCTAATTTTTTTACACCAAGACCACCTCCATTGCGCTCTGGCAGATCAGTGTTTTAATGAAGAGATTTCTTTCCACTCTTCTGTGAGACCATTAAGTGCTTTCAAGTAACAGACAGCTCACTCCTGACCTCACTTCTACCACTTCTACACAACCATTCCTGATCCACTGCTTCTCATTTACAGTAAGGTAAAGATGATAACAATCAGGCCCTCACTATATCACAAATTAGGTTTCTTTATTTTGAGAAGTATTCCCTCACCATTCACTATCATTTGTGGCCTAGGTCATAGGCCTAGGCCTAAGTTTATACTACCCTTGGCCTCCTCCAGGCCAGCCATCTACAGTTGTGACAAAGTTGTTGCCATTCTATTTATTTCTACACTTAGAAAAATTCTTTGGGATCCACATCTGGTAGAAATACATGTTTTATTTATTCTGTAATTGCTGTAACACCTCTCCAGATCTCTAGGTGAGTCATCCAGCCATCACTCCAGAAGTAGAGAGGACAAGCTGTCATAAAATAGAAAGCAATATTCCCTAACAGATCTCATCTGTGAATCCAAAAAGCTCCTCCTCTTTATCACCACTCTCATCCAAAGCTTGGACAGAACTCCTCTGAAGGAAGATGAGAAACTTATCTATGACCCTGTAAGCTCACTGGCACTGGAATCCAACTGGAACTGTGATATTTTCATCTTCCAGAAAAACACAGAACTCCTTCTCTGAGTTTAAAGAAGTCAGTATTTTTTAATTTAAAGATAAAAATAAAAGCTCAGAGGTCCTTGATAAAGCAAGTAAAAAACAACAAAAATATTGGCCTTGATTTTTCAAAGAGTATATTCACATAAAATAATGTCTCCTTTCCACAAACAAAGACGAATTTTATTTCCTAACCACTTTAATCCACAACATCAAGGACAGGGAATTAGTAACAACACAGAGATAGCAAGAAAATACTTTCAGCTATTGTTCTAAATATTCTGTTGTACCAAAAGGCTAATTTTAAAGGAAAAGTCTTGTAATGGTCTAAATCACATCCCCTGTTTCCTAACGAAAACTGCAATTAGAATAGCAACATCATTAGCTAGGAAGACTCTATTTTACCAAAGGTTATGAAAGGAGCAGGTGTATATCTGTACAGTTAAAGTCAAGCATCTGGGCTGAAGGCAAGCAGATAAACTGACAAGTAAAAATCTCCAAGAGAAATATGGACTCCCTTGTAGTTTGAAGTGGTTTACACAAGTGATAAATATGAAAATGCAGTCATAATGGACAGCAGTTATCCTCTAAACAAAAACATTACCAGAGAAGAAGGGGTGACACCTCTAACCATTTGTTGCAAAGGAACAGCAGCTGTGCAAATCCAGTGATTTAGCCTGTCCAGTGCAATCCAGTTCAGTTACACAGCCCATCCAGCCAGACTCCAGTGGCTTTGCAGTAGCTCTGTTAGCAAGAGCTGAGTTCCAGCTCAGCAAATCCTGACAAGTGACACTTGTCAGTGTAACTTGACTACTTACTAATTTACACTAGAGATGACTTGAGTTACTGCTGCCTGTGGGGCAGAGCTCCACCCTGCCTGGACTGCAAGGAAGAACACAGCTCTCCCTTCCAGGCCTCTGCTTCAGAGCTTATTTAAAAGCAAGGTGGTGAGCGGCTGTAGTGGAGGTCCCAGGGTGCTCCTTACACCTGTTAGGCTTTAGTCCTGGTGCCTGGCCAAAAGCCAAGCTTAGATATTAACTACTTTGTCTTACTCCAGTTTCCACCAGCGTCTCAAGGATATAGCAGACTTGCTTCATGCTCCACATTGTACTCTCTTAGAGAGTGTTCAAGTAGCTGAACTCCTCAAACTGCTCATTGTGACCAAATGAGAGATCTTGGCCACCTTTTCTTTCCCCCTATTCCACTCTTCTCCCTCAGCTCTTGCATCCGATCCCAGATGCTGTTCCTTGTTCCTCTTGACTTAGCAGTGATGACCCCTCCACAAGGGTATTTGAATCCAACACAAGAGAGAGGTGAAAAGCAGCCAAAAAACCCCAAACCAACAAACCCCAACACACATCCCAAAGCTCATTAATCTCAAAATTCTGTGAGGAGTATAGTCACATTCACTTGATAAATAGTTGCTTTTCATAGAAACATTGTGTGTCTGACAGAGATAACATCAAGTTTCTCTCTTCTTTAATTTTGAGCCAGCAGAAAGTAATTACACTCAGCCCAAAGAAGCTCAAAATTCTTTAACAGTATTGTATTGCCCCAATGAAAAACTTCTAAAAATAAATCCTGACACTGATTCTATACAATAAAAATCAGTTTGTTAAGACACTGCACCTCCATTGAACTCAATAGTCATCTACAACTGAGTGACAAAAAGATATGGATAAATTCAAAGCAATTCCATTGCTTCAATGCTCCTATTTAGTGCCATAACAGAAGCAAGATGTTAAAACAAAGCAATATTTATGTCAGAAGTTTTATTTGGGCAGATTTTGTTACTATTTACATTACCAGTTTTGCTAAAATGAATAAGGCATAACTATAACTACAGTTTACTTTCTTAACACAGAAACATATGATTAGTCAAAAATCCACCCAGGAGTGACTTCTGGAAAATTGGGAACAGACTTCAATGGTTGTCTAGGAGAAGGACTGTTTATAGTTAACCTTCAGCTCACCACAGTATGACACTTATCAGATAAGGTTAAATTTCAATAAAATAAGCACAGGAAGGGAGAACAGAGCTTGACTGCATCATGAGCAGCAGCAGGGCTGTTCATATGTCCATTAGTGAGGACAAGGCAAATTAATTGTTCAAACAGTAAGAAAGATTTCATTTTATCCAGCTGCAGAGACCTTGTCTGATTTTAAAAGGTAAGTAAGTGGTAATTATTTTGTTTCACATAACATTTCCTCTTTATATTCTATTGTTGATGAGTATTTTGGCCTTACAGAGTACACTTGATTTTAGAAATTACACAGTATGCATGAGGAAATAAGTTAGATTATTTAAAAAAGCTCCAAGAGACTTCCAGCCAACACTGCAACTCCTGTCTTCAGCAAAAACCCGTAATAGTCCTTTGCATAAGAATTTTTATTTCTATCTAATGAACATACCACATTTAATGTATTTACATTACTGTACAAACCTGTGCAATTTACAGAGATAGGATTAACAGAGTAGTGCCCTAAAGTCAGATGTAGGAACATATAAAGATGGATTTTGTTTTCAGTTTTTGTGCACTTCTGACAGCAGTGACAGTGCTAATTCAAGTAAAGAAGCTTAAAAGCTACCTCTGTATAAATCTCAGGTAGCCATGTATTTCTGGAACTAGAAAGTCTGAACTGGTCAATTGTGACTTTATATGTCTGACAAGCTTCCAAGACTTCCACTCAAAAATAACAAAGTCTAAAAGCAGAAAACATTGCCCAATCAAACCTTTTCCCACAACTTTCTCATTTGGTTTTGTCATTTCCTCAAGTCTTAATTCCAATATGTGCACTTCCGTGCCATGGAAGTAATTTGGCTCATTCTTCTAGCTATCAGTCTCATGCTCTTATGCCAGAAACAGATTTTTGTGTGTGAATCTGAGGAAGCAACCTGCTGAGTTCTGCTCTTCCAGATTTGGTTGATGAAATTTGCCTTAAAATTAAAAAACAAGCAAAAAAAAATGCTGCTTGATAAGATCAACTTCTTTCCTCATGTTAAGCCCCTAAACATGTCACTAAGTCAAGAGTAGCCAAGTGGTGCTTTAAACAGTTGTAATACACTGAATTGAAATTAAAAACTCCTACAAATTAGAGTGAACTACAGATTTTTGTTGAAAAATCTACACTGTGTGAGCCAGTGAAACTAGTGTGACTTTAAATGTGGATTTTAAGAAAACAGAATAGAAGACTAAAAATTACCAAGATATAAAAAAAACCCAAAACCAAACCAAAACCAGAAAATAGTATCTCGCAATGTTTTTAAGTGTACTCAAGTCCTAAAAGAACATCTCAGCTGAACTGTAGGTGCCTAAACTTACAACTGGATTTCCATCAACTGCTCTGAGGGATTGTCCTGGGTTTTACCAAATTTTCCCAAAACTTTTAGGGTAAGAAAAAAAATCTAGACTATTTGGAAATATTTAAATGAATCACTCAGCCAAATACTCAAATCCAATTCTCTGGTTTTATTTCCCTGTCTAAAGAGGCAAAATAACCCTAAGCAGGGTGCACAACACAGATTCCATACACTCCAATACTGCAGGTTCAAGCATCAGTCATGCTTAGCTTAATGCAAAATAAACACACAGGAAGAATTGGGGTATGGTCTAATGTTTCCTTAGACTTCAGCTCTAGTTATTTGATTCCCCATACTGTACCCATTGAGTGTGTATATGAAAGTTAGCAAACACCACTTTCACTATTCACTATTTTGCCAAAATTGTTCATCCAATCCCTCATCCTTCTCCTCTCCCTTTCTTTCTTTCTGCACAACTGACCTGCTCTCATATAGAAAGAACTCTGCCAAACAGCAGAGACATCCATCCAGAAATACATGGGAGATGTCAGCAAATACATGTTTGGGTTACTGCAGGAAAAGAATAGAAAGAACTTCCAGAGCTACAAAGCTGAGAACTCCCACTCAGAAACATGACTGATTTGGCCTTCAGGTAGTAACAGCCCCTCTTGTCTGGAGCTTATAGGTGGGACAGAAGGTTTGTGAAAAGTGCAATAAATATAAAGTTCCAGTCTAAATGGAGTTTGGCATGAATAGAACCCTCTCCCATAGGGTCAGAGCTGAGAAAGACAGCCAGCCTTGGGGCCCATGTGAGATTGTCACTAGGAAACTCGTGCCTTGTTCTCAGTGAAAGGGACGTCTCTAAGGTGGTTACTATGCCTTAAGTCCCTGTAGCTGCTATAGAACACGCTCCAGACCCGTGGCATTTCTCATTCAATTGAAAACAAAGAATCTGATTTTATCTAAATTAATTCCGGGACTTCCCAGAATGAAGCAATTATTTCTCTGAGTTACTCTATTTTAGTTAGTAGATTTATTCCCCCTAAGGCCATTTGGAAGTTGGACTGAATCATCTCTCCACTGTCAGTGTAACAAAAGAATGTCTAATCAGACAGAGTACTGAAACCAGAGCAGCAGCATGACCATCTCAACTGCACAACAAAAGAGAAGAGATGTAAGATAGGCAAAATACTAAATTGTCCTGCAGTTTAGAACAGAGCCCTTGGACAGCTTGCTGCAGACTGGACTGTGCCAGTTTCAGACCACATCATTACTGACCTTGCTTAACTTGCCTTACAAATAGGCTGCACAAGGAGTTAACAGGACTTCTGTGTTCTTCTGGAACTCTGACAATCAGACAGCTTCAGGTTTCTAGCACATACCTGTGAGGCTACTGTCCAAATAACTTTTTACCCAAAAGACAGTGGCACGTGCACATAAAAAAAAGCAAACCCTGCAAACTTGCCTTTTACCTCCTTTTAACAGTATAGTTTTCCAAAAAATACACCTCTTGGATTATTATTTTAAAATCTATAGTAAAAAGTAAACTTGTTTTTAAACAGGTTATTTGATACCTTCAATAATTAATTGTTTGTTTTTGAATACCAATAGATATGAGATATCAACAGATGTGACCAACACTGATATGAAGTGAATATGATGAGAGTGTGAAGAGACAGAACAGCATTCAAGGGATCTCACCTCAGGTGTGTGGCAGAATCAGCAACACCTGCATATTGTTTCTGATAAACATTTGTCCAACACATTCACAGAGACCTACATCATGGAAATTCTAAATATTATTCCGTCAATATAGTCTTCTTCATATTCTTACCATGACAAGTTCTTTCTAATGTCAAACCTAAGTTTTCTTTGCCTCAGTTTAAATCTATTTCTTCTCAACTGCTCCATCAAACAGAAAAAAAGCCTTCTTTTTAGTACTCAATAGTATTTGAAGATAATATCTGCCTCCAGCACCAGTCTTCCAAACTGGTGTTTAGAATAACCATATAACTATAATAATTGTTAGAATAAACAATATGAATTTGGCCAAACTTCCCTCAGAGGTAAGGTTTTAAAATCTCTTAAGGACAATCCCTGCTGTTTTCTGTTTCTCTTCAAATTGTCCATTACTTTCCTGAAAAGCAGTGCAAAAACCCAAAGATTCCAGCCAAGATCTCACTAATGCTGAGCAGGATGGAAAGTGTACAAGCCTTCTTAGAGATGCCAACATCTAGGATGAGTGAACCATCCACAAGAGCACAACAGGAAATTCCAGCAGTTTCCAGCTCCAATCTCTAGCAATTTGAATAGCAGCTGAGTGGTTTGGGTTCAGCTTCTGTGTCAGACATTTCTATCTCTGCAAGAGAAAGAGCTGCCTATGAACAACTGGGTGGTTCTCTACTCACTCTGTGTCTGCTCTCACTCACAGGAATTCTTTTTTCCATGTCTTAGATGACAAAAATGCTCCAAAGTTTTAGTAACTATTTGTGCCCTAAAATACTCCATACAATGACTCAGCTAATTAACCATGATGAGCCTCTTTCAACCACGGATATATTAATTTTAAAGAACAAGCAACCAAAAAACCCCTATAAGCACAAACAGAAGCCATTTACTCCCAGAACTTTATTCAGATTGCATTGCCTTACACATCCTACTCTAATGTTTTCACATTTACCTTTCAGTACACGAAGTCTGAATGTTTCTAATGCTTACCTTTCTGTGTTCAATTGAAGGCTGTGGGATGACAAACTGAAATCCCAGCACTGCTAGGGAACTGAGAAGTCTGAAAAGGCAAAGAATGAAACAGATCAGATAATTACCACTAATACAAAACACACATCTACAACATCTTACAGGGTTCCCACTGCAAGAAAATATTTAAACACTCAAATACCACTGCTAACCAAGCAGACTCACTAAACTGTATGAAATGTTCTTATAAGATTCTGTTCACAGCAGGCTCATACCTGAATGTATGAACCAGGTTCATACATAGATTTGTCCAGCTATAAAGCAAAAGTGAACCAAATAGAATCCCTTGATATTAGTACACATAACTTTATGTTTAAATTTAAAAACTCCTGGCAGTGCATATTTTAACACCTCAGCATTCCGTGTCAAGCTGACATGTGCTTTGCAAGTTTTCTGAAGTGCTAAGTAAGAATTCACCCATCTGTGGACCATATCTGCTTCTAGCTCTGGCTCCTCATTTTACAGTTGAACACTCCACCTCCAGCACACAGGAAACAGAAAAATAGGTTCTTCCCCAGCTGCCTAACACTTGTGAAAATTGAATAACCAAATGGGCACAGAGGATGGAAAGTAGTGAACACAACCCACCAGAGACTCAGGATAAGCAGCCAAGCATCACCCCAATCCCCACATCTTCAGTCGGAAAGGAGTCATAATGGGAACCAAGCCCAAACAAACTGTTCTGTCAAACCTCACCACTGCAGTGACTCCTAGGAGACTGTTACAGCTTAGGCACAGTTAGCTCAGTCTTTTGTTTGTTACAATTTGCAACAGAGACTGGTTTGTCTCCTTTTAACAAGCCCCTTCACCAGGAAACATGGACAGGTGTGGCAAAAAGGATCAAGGTTATCTTTATTTATACCAGGAGTTTGACTTTTCAGTCTACAAAGAGCGTGTTTCAGACCCACTATAAGGGTAAAGCTGCTAATATTTGCTGAATTTCAATGCAGAAGTAAAACTGATGGACCAGACAAAATCCTGATGAATTTCCTAATACATCTAATCCAGATGCATTTCATATTCACAGGTCCTTCCTTTGCTCCCTACACAGTAACCCCTTAAACATTTCTTATTATTTCAAGTATTTTCTGAGAGAGATTTCCTATGGAAAAAGGGGTTTTTTTTAATACTAAGCATTTAAATACCACCAATAAAAATATTCTTCTGCTAGTGAGAATGTTTATCTTGTGTTTTCTGTGTTTGTTCTTGCTAATCTACTGCAAAAGGAACCACTAGGTGAGCATTGATTGCACATGGCCTATCATCACCTCACCATCTATGCCCCTCTCTATCAAAGCAATAAACCAGTTAAAGGCTAGAAAAAGTATTTACTTCTTTACTGCCATGTCAATTTAAACAAAAAAGAAAAAAGAAGCCCTTTAAAAAGTGTGTTAGAAGGAAGTCTGGTATTTCACAAAGCTATCATTTGTGATAAAACAAAATACAGAGGAGGTGGCTGAAATCAGAGTCAGTGTAAGACGCTATAAAGAAATCACAGCAGGAGTCAAAACATGCAGTTCAGAGCAGGGCCCAATCACACAGTGGTACATGGAAGCCAGAGGCTCAAATGAATAAACTGGTTTGCAAATCACACTTGAAATCAAAGGCAGACATAGAACTCAGACCTCCAAACTGAAAAATTACAGCATCAAGTCTGTCTTCAGCTCACCTGCCTATCTGCTTTCTAAGTGTTTCAGTGATTTCCCAACTCTTCACAATGAAAAATGACAAGCATCTAAGCAGGTGGAGTGCAGTGTCTGACGGACCCAGGCTAGATCCTCTGCAAATTGTATTTCACTTCCTTCTCAGAATTTTCCTATCCACCCCTGCTCCCTTATGGCTTCTGCTCCCTATAATCCCTCAGAGCATGTGAAAGAAAGTTCAGATTTTCCATAAGGAAATGAATGCTTTCATCCTCAAGAGGACAGGATTTTTCTGATCAGGCTGACAATCTACAGATTTCCATGTGTAAATTCAGAAATCACGCACAAGGCTGTGAGTTCTGAGCTGAATGAGAACTGTAATCTTCAAAGCAAATTAATTATCAGATTGAAGTTTTCAGTTCTAAAATGCAAACTTCTAGTATATGTGTGATTACTCTGTGCCAGGCTTTTCCTGACCATTCTTTAAGGAGGTTGTACTGCAATCACCATCTGCATGTACATGGCTCAAGGACAATAAAGAGATTTTAGATTTGCTTCTGTATCTGCAGTTGGATCTGTCAGAAACAATGGTATCAAGCTACTATTTCAAACACACACAAAATTTGCCAGGAATACTTAAACTATCCTGAGGTAAGCCCCTAGCTTCAAATCAGTGTGTGGCAATTTAATTTTTTTAATGTTATTTCCCTCAGCAGCTTGCTTTGGCTAACTTCTCTGGACTAGGCTATTTTATTTGTCATGCGTGACTAACTTTAAGCCTCCCAAGCTACAAAAATAGGCTTCTCCAATTTCAGTGGGCTTGGTTCAGGTATTCTCACAGTGCAGAAAAGCCAAAAAGAACAAGTGCTTCCCAAAATAAGGCAAAACTTCCGAGTATACCTGAACAGGTGAGGTACCAATTGCAGCTGACTGTTGGCTGTGTAACTCAGAACCTTGCTGGTACAGCCTCTGCTCTCAGTTAAGGCACTGTTTGGAGCCAAGCAAAGTCAGACTTTAAACTGTCTCACTCTTACTGGCAGCACCAACTGCCAGTAATATAAAAACATAAAATATAAACATATATATAAGCATAAATATAAACAACTGGGGAAGAGGGGGAGGCACAAGCACAAAGCCAAGCAGTATTAGGTCTGTTGTAGGAGTAGCATGAAAAATTTTGCCATCTAACACCTTATTTAGGACCACCTCTCAGAGTTCTTCCTAGTCAGTGCAGCCAGCTAGCTCTGCATGAATGAATCTAGAGGGTACCAGAGCAGATCCCTCACATGTTTCTGTCCCTTAGTAGCTGCATTTTATGGAGGAATACTATGGCCAAATGTGGACTGATACAGTACTGATCAGTACTGACCAGTGTGGTATGGCTCTTGGCTCTAATTCCCAACTTCCTCACAAATCTGCTGAACAGCCCAAGTCTGGGACAGCTTGGGAGGAGCTGTACAGGCCACCTTTCATCATGGAAAGATAACATTGGTAGTGTCAGTAATGTATGACAGATCCATTTTGGTGGAAAATCTGCCCTGGGATATTAGGAGGGTAAGAAATTGCAATTCAAATATTGATATCTCAAACTCAGGAGAAGCAAGGTTGGAACAGAGGTGTTAATGTAACTCCATCGCAGAGACACAGCACTCAGCTGACTTTGCAGGAGGTCAGCCTGTGTTAGTGTGGCATCAGGGCTGCCTGTCTGCTCTGAATCTGCTTGCCCAAGGACAGGACAGAACCGGACAGACCAGCTTAAAAACAGCTGAATGTTTCCTTTGTTAGGAAAGCTGTTTGAAAGGTCTTTCCTATGTTTGCCCACTGGCAAACTGTTTCAGGAATGCATAAGACAAATCCATGAATGAATTGCAGCAAAGGTACTAAAACATGTAAATCAGCAATTTAAGCCCAGTGACTGTAATTGTTCAGCCTCATCAAAAACACAGGAACTTTCTAGTAGTACAGACCATCACATTGCACACACTAACAGATGCTCTAAGCATGAACAAACACTGAGAACTTTCTTTTTTCACTATCACCAAAGAATGCTATGTCTGGTATGCATATTCTTGAGTATTTGGTCTTGAGACAAGATTTCTATTTACCCTCCTACGATAGACACTTTTAACAGCAGAGCAAGAGACCACCAAACTGAAATTTACTGCCGTGTGTTAAGAGCATATTAAATAAGATTTTAAATGTTTTACTGCATCACTTACCTCAAAGAAACTATTAAGCTGTCTACCATGATCTTTTAATGCAAGGTATCTTGAAGTGAAAAAAACCTCTTCACTGTGGTACAGCACAATGACAATCACACACAAATCCTACAAAAAGGAGAAAAACAATTAACACTGCTTATTCAGTATTTTCCAGGATATGTATAAAACTGCAATAGACAATAGAGATTAGTCATCTCTACTTCAATTCTTGGGAATTTACAGCAATTCAAACCAAATATCCAGCGTAAGTTGCAAGAATAAACTGTATGCACACCATTTTTTGCAACAGGATTTCAGTGTTAACCAAAGTACTCTGCAGAAATACTGTGGGATGCAAAATCTTGGTTTGATTCCCAAGAAGGCAAATCTGATGTAAGACCTATTTGCCTTTTTAATTCACATTTCTGGTATGTCACTTGTATAACAATAAAGCAAACAACACCATTTAAAGTCCTGTCTTAATAAAATCCATAGAACTGAATCTGGTTACCAACTCCTAGTTACAGTTATATTATTAACACAATCTGCATTTTGTGAGCAATGCAAGGATGGCTCTGTGAGTGCTTATACAGTTTGCAGAAAAAACCTGCAGAGCACTGTGGTTGACTACAGGGGGAAAACTTACCCACAATGAAGTTAAATGCCTTGCCCACAGTTAAGGAGGAAATCTGGAGTTAAACAGCATTCTAAATACCAGTTTAACTGATTCTTATTTCCAAGTACTCTCAGTGTATCATGACTACTGTGAACACACAGAAACCCTACCAGGCCTTGGGATGATTATCCAGACACTTTCATTTGTCTGTAAATAATCTCAAGTTCAGACATCTGGGAAGTTCTTATTTTAGTAAATTTGAATCATATATTGGTCATCTAAAATGCACCAGAATTTTCAGGTGGGAAAGAGATCCTTGCAGTTAGGAAATACAGCATAAATCAGAAGGGCTGGTGGGAGAGTGGCAAGGAGGGAGGAAAAGAGGAAAAAAAACACTAGTAAAACTGAACCTAAATCCATACATTTCAAAACCTGGTCAGCCACTGTCTGTATCTTTCCCTTTACAAGTGGTTACGTGTTGAAATGCAGTGGAGTGAAGAGAAACAAGAGAACATTGCTGTTCACAGATAAAATGCTCTCAATTTCTGTCAGACAGCCAGATAATTGAAAACTGCCTAGAAAGGGACAGGACTGACAAGAATGCAAGAAATGTGCAGTTAGATTAAGTACAGATCCTGCTACTAGGAAAATGCAGATTGTTTGCAGGTAACTGCACAGGTTAAATATTGCTCACCTTATCCTAAAAATCAAACAACAATAAATTTGGTTTAGGAAATCCCAAAATACTTGTAACATTTTCAAAAGAGAATCCCATGATTGATTAATGATTTGACTGTTTAGTTTTTTTAATGGAAGGCATTAAAAGTTGAGGGAAAGTAACAAGAGTTCTGTATGTAACAGTTTTGAGTTGGTCTTGAGGAAGAAAGCACTAAGGCTGAGCTTCACCCTCTCCTGCAGTTTCACAGTTGTCAGTAGAGCTAAGAGGGTTTTTTCCAAACTTATTCACCATTTTCACTACTTAACATTGTAAAACTGGCTTGTTATAAGATGGGAAGGACTTCTGACAACAGATTTTTAGTTTAGATCTGCAACACTTCACACCGTTTGAGATTTCAGCACATTCAGTAAAAGCTGCTTTCCTTTAAATGTTGGGCAAGTCCACACATCCAGCACCACCACCAGGCATTTAGACAGATTCCCTAACACAGGACTTGAAAATTCTAAACTGAGAAGGAAACAAATATCTCACTGCCTAACCTGACTCTTAATTACCAGGCATACTGGGGCAATAGTTGTTTACATCACTTATTGAAGATGGAGAATCTCCAAGTAACACGGATTGTAACCAGCGTGGCTTCAAGTTCTTATCATCTTGGGTTATTTTCCAGATGTACTCTCTTTCAGATTTTTCACTCCACAATAATCTTTTTATCCAACAACCTTGTATGCATGACACAGTCTCAAAAGAACATTGCTACAGGATACAAAAACACTGGAAAAGCAATGTACACTCCACTAATCCCTTCTATAAACTGTGCCTCGTTTGAAAAACAGGAAAGATAATATGATAGATCTGGTTTTGCAAAGAAACAAGAGAAGGATCCTGAGTGTTTCTGGAGACTGTTCTTAAAAAGAGTGCCTGAAGTCCATGCATATGTTTTCAATTTTTTTCAGTTCATTTCTATCTTTATTGTCAATGGCAGGTTGCATTACCAACTCTACTTTCAACTGCATTTCAATGCCTTTTTCAAAACACCTCTTACTGCAACTAACAGATGCATTTCCTTTGAAGTATCATTAGTAGTGCATAGTGTAAAAACTGCTAAATATTTAAGTGACTTTAAGAGCTTGTTTTCCAGATTATTTAAGAGTTTAGGTGCTTACAGCCTACTGAAAGGCACGTCATTTTGGCAGTGGTGTCTTTGATATGAAAATGTGCAAACGTGACAATCATTTTCCTTCCAGAAGATCCAGGGCAAAATGAATACCTGAAATGGCTACACAGTTAACACTGGGATTGAATAACATGAATTTGGCAGGGAAGCTTCCAAAAGCCTGATGAGGTGTATTTGTGCTCTGTAAGTCTTGCATTGTAAAAATCAAATTGCCTTCCCAGAAGGGGCTGAAAAGCACTATCGACCCTTCTAGCAAAAAATTTCTCTAGTAACCCTGCATACAGCAGAATAGATATTAATTTCTAAACTGGAACAACACACACTCTTCTACTTCACAGAATCAGCAAGACTTTCTTCACTGCATTAAAATATTTGACATTTCAGCAGTCTTCCCTATTTCACTTCCAACCTGGATGAAAACAAGATCAATCTGTGAAACTGGGTGGAGGGGGAAAAAAAACCAACACCAACAAAACCACAGCCCTCCCAGAAAACCAATCAATCCCAATCAGTCAAACCAACCAAGCCACCTCACAGGATGGGACAGAATACAAACCTCTCCAGAACCACGACATGACAATCAAAGGGAGAGGTATTCCATTGCATATAATCAAATGGCCAGTGGGTCACAGAAATTATTAAAGGACCCTGCTTAAAATCATTCTCCTTCCCTTTCACACTGCTTGTGAGTGGTTTTAACACCTTCCAACTGCTGCTGCCAGTCTCAGCAGTTACCCTACCAAGCAATGAGCCAATTATAACCATCTCTTAACTTGGTATTTACTGACATTTGCCCAGACCCTTTCTCAAACATTAGAAAGTAAAAATACTAATTGGTAATAGCCATTTCAAAAAGGAGTGGGGATGGATAATGGCAGTAAAAAAATAATCTAGTAGGCTTATAGGCAATCACAGAAATTTGCTGATAAGGAGGAAAGAAGATTTCTCAAAGAGTTAAATGACACAATACACAGAATTATCTGGACAGACACCACAGATACTGTGCAGAAAGTTAAGAAAAGAGGAAGGAAGTTCTTCTGGAAAGTCAAGGTAGAAGTTACTTTTCAGCTAATTAACTTCAAGAAACATCTTCATACTAAGAGAAAATTTGAAATTTCACAGAGAGCCAATGTTATCCTAACCTCTTAATTATCATGGGACCACTCACATGTGGCTTTCCATGTGACTGTACCCTTTGTGTATTGTGAGCCAAAGGTATTTCATTTCCACGAATTCCTACGTCATTTTATCATCAACCTATACTTCTTGTAAGTCCTGTCAATGCACATACATCCATCTGCAGCTATGTATTAACTATAACACAAATTCCTGGACATGTGCATGTGTACCGTACCTACTTAAACAACCCAAGACTCTCTATTTTACCTCGCAATAGGAATGTGAGATTCATCATACAGAAACATACACTGACTCAACCAAGTTCAGAAATGCTCTGAGCTTTTAGCCTCTCCTACCTTGGTGACTTACATATATACGAAGCCAACTTCAATTTCCTTCAGCATTTATCTTTTTGGTCAGATGATGTATCTTGCCAGCTACTGACAATGGCAACTCAAAGCAGCTATGAAAATTGATCATTGCTCCAAAGTCATGTTTCCACTGATAGGAAAATTCTCATTTTGTTGGTGTTTTTTTGTTGTTCTTTTTGTTTTGGGGGTTTTGGGGGCAGGGGGTGTTTGTTTGTTTTGGGGGGACAGTGGGAGACCATAAATAAAGAATATCTAGAAACACATTGAAGAGAATATTACACCCTTTAAGATTGCCTTTGAATTTGTCACCTTGCACATTGGTATAGTGTATCTGTTGGTTTAGTTGTTCAAATCTATCAAATCATGTTCAGTGCAAGTCCTTTGGATTGCATCCAAAATTCACTACATTCGCAAGACTTTGATAAAGCACTCACAGTTTGCCGGGTTTATCTAGCTACATAATTTGTGCATACATCCAACAGCTTGAACTGCAGCTGTTGACACCTACCACCAGAGTTTTAATCTCTTCAAATATTCATTAACTACATTAAAACATACACTTGTCTCTGAAAGCTGCATAAAAGAGAAATCTAGCATTAGATCTGATGAAAAGTTCTGATACTTACACGGAGCAAACATTTTATTAAAACAAAAATGGCAAGTTACCCCACCTAACCCTGCAGGTACCTTTCTTTTTTTTATTTTAAACGCTCTGAGAACTTTCAGGTCCTCCTTCTGGGTGTGCCAGAACTACTGCAGTCCAAGAAAGCTCAGTGTCTGTCTCCAATGTAAGCTTGATCAAGATGCAGTTTTCATTTCTTTGCCTATAATCTCACATGCAGGGAAGTCCAGCAAGAGTAAGCGTGCTCCCAAACACCAACACTCCGAGCCACGGCCCAGCCTCTGGTTCCAGACCGTGACCGGCTGGGTTTTGGCTCGGGGCTGGGTGAGTCAGGGCAGGGCTGGAGGGATCAGGGTGCTCCTACACAGCCAGCCCTGGATAAAACACTGAGAGGGCAGCCCAGAGCCACAGCTCGAGAACTACCGCCCCAATAATCGAGGAGGCAAAGGTGGCAGAATTCAACACTGACCATACACACCATTTCCCAAAATATCCATCCACATAATGCAAATTTTGGCTTTTAAAAACATTGTTATGCTGGAAGGTGCCACAATTCAAGCAATTTGTTTCCATCTTTCTTGAAGAATATATAATTTAAGATCAAACAAGGGTTGTGACATTAATCTTGTAAGTAAAGGGGAGAAGCAGGAAATTGCTTGCTGATAGATCATGAGATGCCATCATATTTGAGTAGTAGGATTTGTTTAAAGATTTTTCTAATCTTTGTTCACAACACTGATTATATATTTGCTGAATGTACACTAGTAATGAAAATATCATAAAAGTGGAATTATTGCAATAATAAGCCTGGTCTAAAATTTACTAAAGTCTTCTCAAACTAATAATTGGCTTATATATAGATTTAAGACCATAGGTCTGATAATCCATTAAAACATATTGTTGTGGTATAAAATATGACATATAGTTAGGTAATTGACACCCAGTTCAATTGAAAGGAAAACACACTGGAACAGCAGTGTCAAGTTGATTAGTAATTCTGACATTATTTACAATCACCAAACTCTGAAAAGGTAGTTTATGTGGAGTTGAGACTTACCAAACTTTAAAGAGTCCAGAAAACACAAAATTAAATGTCAGAAAAACTGAATTAGTTGTTCTTTTTTACGTCTTTGAAATAATAACCCAGAGGAATGATACTTTCTCAAGTTTCAGGCTGAACCAAAATTGCCATTGTGCAGCTTCCAGGCAAAAGACAATTATGTAAAACATAAAATGAATCACAAAATTGAGATCATATCACCCTCCTAATTGACAAAGAGATTTTTGGGATGTAACTGTGTGGAAACAATTGCAAACCTAACTTAAGTTCATTCCAAGATTTCATAGTTGTAGGCTGTGCAATTTTGGCCAAATCCCTGGAATTAGTTTTAAAACTGTGCTTAGCAATCACATGGTGGTTGGTTTTTTACCTTCCCTTCTCTGTGTAAAGAGGTATTGTAGGAACCCTGATACCAGCTTGTCACCATTCACTGGTTTAAGGAATTTCAACTCCTGTCATAGCTGTTCTGGATAACTAGTGCAGAACAAACTGGAAGCACCTTATAGAAGACAAGTGTGCAGAGACTGAGCAGTTCTGTTCCCATATGAAGGGCCTTACTCAATGTTCAATTTGTGTATTCCACTTGTGCTGTGTAAACGTGGCTGAATATTCCCTCTGCCCACAGATCCATTAACCCATTGCAAACACAAACATTAAGAGCTCCCTGTTCCACACTCACCCACCCCAGAGAACTAAGAGGTTCCAGCAGTTCCAGCATTTAAAACCATGGAAGGTGCTGCTTATCACAGCTCTACGTATTAGAAATCATATTCCATGTATTTTAATAAATTTTCCTTTCCTTGTAAAGAACTTTTTTGCTACAATCCAAATCTTCCAAACCAAGGATGCAGAAGGGGCTGAACATGTAAGAGGAAGGGGGAGATTCCATAAAAATCCTTTTCATCAAAGAATCTTTCTTAGCCATTCCATAATCCTGATCAACACTAATCTTATTACTGATGTAGAAAGATATGGAAAAAAATAACACTGAACAGCCCAAAAAGTCAGGTAGAAATACCTGAAATCTCTATAAGCATTGATAAAAATAGGTGAATCCCTCATTGTTATGACAAGCATAGTGTGAGCACTGCTATGGTTGAACATTGATAGTCTTGCCTACAAAATGAGCAGTAACAGCACCACAGGTTCCTGCTCTAAATACTTTTCTACCAAGTGTAAGTAGGTGGAATGGTGCTTTAGATTTGGTTCATGTACTGTTTTAGGATTCACTCCATTTTGTGGAAACTCAGGTAAAACTCTCTGCTGTGACTAATTAGAATGCCCTGGATGGAAATAACTGAGAGAAGGATTATAAATGAAATGTCAGTCTGCAAATCTGTTTATTTAATAGAAGTCTTAATGATGCTGATATTGCAAGGCATACAATTGCATTTCAGATCAACTAGAAATAACAGAAACTTCTTAGAGCCCCTGTTAGCCATGCAAATTTTTTTACATGTAAATATGTCAAAGAAAATTAACTTCTTGTATGGTCTTTTCAGGACCTGGTTAATTAAGACCTTTTTCAGAATTGAAGAAAGGTTTAAAGTTAGAAACTTTTCCTAGTCTGTCTTCAAAACACAGGCTCCCAACAGTATTTAGCTGGTGTTTCTGAGGACCTACTGTCTTTTGCATGAAAACCAAGGACCCACCAGCCTCACTCAGAGAGTTGTAACACACCCTGTTTAAAAAGGTCATAGAAAACAAGTATTTCAGCAAAGCTAATTGAAGGCACATGTACAAGGAAAGTAAAACACAACATATTTCAGGAGTATAATCAGCTATTTCTTAGTAATGCAGCTGGGAGTCACCCCTCTCATTATGTAAAAATCTCGTCTATTACATAATTATTGTGAAGTTAGAAGATACCTTTCTTTTGCAAAAAGGAAACATGATTTTCACCCATCTGTTTAATAAGAATGTCTGTCTGACAGACACAAGTCTCTTCTTTTCATCTCTTTAAACTTGTTCCCATGAGAATGGTGTTCAAGAAACATTGTAAATACATGCCTAAGCATCAATATCCTACATGTAGTAAACAAAAGGACAAAATATAGGAAGCTGTGCCTCAGAGAATAATTTTTAAAGTATTAGGCAACATTCAACACCATTTATAGTGTTTACACATATATTACACATTACATCCTGTTGCTAATGTGCCCTCTGAAAGAAATATTTCATTTACTGGTAAATAGATGTGTGTGTCATTAGCCTACCACAATTAACTCTCTGCATTGCTGCAACATAAATAGAATAACTGATGTAAACTACCCTTTCCATAAATTAGAACTGATTCACAAAAACAGGATAATAAAAAGAGCCACTAATTCCTCTGTTAAGGCACAGAAACATTTCTAACAATATAAAAATCCTGAACTTCATAGCTGTGATTTCCTAAGGAAAAAATAAAGCAGTAGTGGAAGGCTTAAATATACCACAGTCCTCATATTATTTTTTTTTTAATTTAAACAACTGTCCCCATCAAGCTATTACCTAAACACATGCAATCTCAAAATATTAACTTTTACAAAGTTCCTTCTGTTCTATTGGCATGATTTCTGAGGCGCTGTGGTAGCAGTGTCAGAACACAACATGGAGGACAGTATGAGATGTGGACTTGTAATCTTTGCTTGCTTATTCAGAAATCAAATATTTTCTTTGGAGTATCAGTGGGAACTGTCTCTCTGCATAAGTAATACCTCAAATAACTATGCTTTCTGGGAATATTCCTACATGATTCACAGCAGACAAGGATAGAAGTGTTTCAGTACAGGGACACTGCAGAAGTCAAACCAAACCACTTTTAAACTTGTTAGCCAGCCTTTAAAGGCTAAGCTAAGCCTTCGTAGTCCTTGGAAGAGAACACTTTGCATCTTCCAGTTACCAGAGAAAACACAGATTTGACAAGAATGACTAGGTAGTTCTCTTCTGGGTAGCTATTCATATCCACTATCATCAGAAATGTTTAATTTTCTAAAGTTAAACTCTATGCAGAGGGACAGTTACTAACTGGAACATGTACCTATAAATACAACACAGGCATCCTATTGAAATTAGCAGTAATATCCTTGGGATTAAATTTCAAACTTCACATACAGTGACTCCAAGGGTTTCTGCAGCATTATTCTTGATGTACTAAAATATGAATAGGACAAAAACCATTTCTAGAGAACTTCAGAGATTTCCCTGCCTGTTATGTAGCTCTCTGCCTTGGGTTAGGCATTCTAAAGAAAGGCTGGCATTCCCTCAAGACTGAATGAGTCTTTACAGTTAGGGGGAAAAAACCCAAACAAACCCAACCCAAATCTATTCATTAGCACAGGTAAAAGCAAGGCAATTCTGTGTCAGTTCATTAGCCCATATACTTAGAAATAAAATACATTTATAGATAGATATTCCAGGCCACAACCCAACAATTCTCTCTCGTGTGCAGTTTGGTAGCAAAGGAACTGATGTCCTGGTAGTCCAAGGACTGTCCCCAGTGTTTCAGTGCAGGGCTGCACTGCAGACCACTGGCTCCTGTACTTTCTCTAATGGAGATTAATGTGGGCACACATCCCAAAATAACTCATCATATCCTTTTCTACACAAGTTTTCAAGGATAAGTGTTTTAACATATATTTCAATACTGCCAAAACTGGAAGGAAAAACGCCACGGGTACCCACTGACGCACATTTTGTACTAACAAATGTCCAAGAAAAAGTGACCAAGGCTTTCGTAATAGACTCTAAACATGGTCAAAGTCCTCTTCCCTTCAGTCCTCTTCTGCAGTCAGCAAACTGCTTTACATTGGCAAAAAGAAGACATTTCTCTTTTCTGTCATGCAATTTCTATGTGACTTGGGCTTCACTTCAATCAGTGACCAGTACTGCTCAGGTGCTGCAACTCAGGTGTCATGAAAAAGCTGAACAGCTTGAAAGGTGTTCTACTGTACTGGGGCATGGAGGGGCAGAGGTGCACCATCCTAAACATTCAAACATCATCTTGTCCTCTAGTGTTTGGGATAATTTGGGCACTAAACACTTACTAAATAGTTTCAGTACATGAGAGCAACACAAGGCTTCAACTGACCAGAGGCCAGACACAAGGATGTAGAACTTCTCAGTCCCGTGTGGGAATATATTTTAGGGACCACTGAAAAATAAGTGACACATGTCCAAAATAAACATGAGATTATTATGGCATCCTGGTAACTGCTGAACATGCCTTTGCTCAGTAATGCATAAAATAATCAACTGTTCACATCAAGGAAATGTCATATAGCTAATAAAAAGACTTAGATGTTTTACTTTTTAAGAGGAAGTACAGAAAACTGCTAGATCATGGACAGAAAAACAGTTCACCATGTAGCTTAACCATCTTCATTGTGGATTTCAGAGCATAGGCTCCTGAAACATTTTGAAATGAATGAGTTGTGCAAGATCGCCTAAATTACTTTGCTACTAAATAATACTGTAAGAATTATGAGATTCTAAATTATTTCTGATTAAAATTCTCTCTGATGGGAGGCTCACCACATACTGGTACAGAAATGCAACAATGGAATTCGAAGATTTATTATTTTCTTTTATGTTTCTACATAATGATGAATAATAGGTCTAATGCGAGATCTTGCAAGAGCATTGTGAAATTAAGTATTTTTTTCATAATTTTGAAATAGAATACCAGGGAACTTCAACCCAACATGAAACAATAAACTACCAATGGCTCTCTGACAGCCAGCTGGAAGAATGGCAGTGAGTTATCTTGTACATCTTTTGCAAATATTAAATTCTACATGCAAATATGTACAGGGATAACTCAGAGAACACACTGAAAAAATGTTTCACAGTCAAGTAAGCTTCCATCCACAATAAAATTTAGATGAGGTCTCCAGCACAACAACACAGACATTCAATATGTTTATCTGCTGGGCTTGATATATATAGAACCTTACAAATAGTTCAGATCCAAAACTGGACTGGCAAACAAGACAGTAGCACCAGATGCCAATTGTGCTGCCAAGCCTTTACCACTTAAAGGGATATATCTGCAGAGGTGCATCTCTTTTCTATGGGAAAAAGACATTAATGGAGGAAAAAAAGGGAAAATGCTAAGTTACTAAGCTTTAATTAGTAAAAATGACAAGCAACGCTATCGTTGTGTCTTTTCAAGAAAGAGATTCAGCATGACTAGTGACAGAAGAAATGTAAAATCCCTACGTTCAGAAACGGAGAAACAATTTACATTTTCAATTTTATCCCCAAGATTGATGCCACTGAATATAATTTTCCTGAAGTCCTTATTTGGTTCAGGTTCCAGAAATATCCTAATGCTTGTATCAATCATACCTCCATGTGGTGAACCCTTCAGCCTCCTGCATTTTAAAGCTGAACTGCAAGATCCTTTAAGTGTTGGGAGAGGGAGCTGTTTATTCTTATCCTGTCAGCTTGAAAGGGATTTTAGACATCCTACAAATCTTGTCTTGCTGCTATGCCTCATGTGCTCTGGTGGTCTAGATGACAGTTAGTATTTCAGTCCATTTAATGTAAACTGCATGAACTGTTACACTCCTACAGGAGATACCAGTCCTTGACACAAAAACACAAAGATAATCATACATTCAAGGAATCTTGAGCTATCACTCACTGACCAGGGAAGTTGAAACCTTTCACCAGATGCAGATTAAAATCTCCCTATCAGGAAATTTATAGTTTGGAGCATGCCATCCAGTGGCCTGAGAAGAATAAGTTTATGGTTGACAGATGAAAGATCCAACCTTGCAGAATCACCAACAGCCCTTATCACCCTTGCTAGTAGCATTATTCAAAAAACCTAAACAAGTCAGGAAGATTCCTTTTTGACTTCCAGTCATCCTTTCCAGGTCAGGTTCTAGTCTTGAGTTTTTCTCAGCCTGTAAGTAAATTCAATACTGTTTCCAATAGAGGTTTGCTTAGAGAGTAGGCAGCAGACATGATTGCAGCCTGACTGAAAGAACTGAATCAACTTTGCTACTTGAAAAGTCAGTCACCAGAGCTAATGCACACAAGTACCCACTCCCTATGTGTAAAAGCCAGAAGGGATGAAGAGAAAAAACAGTAAGAAATACCATACTTCCCTATAATTCCTGAATGGGCTTGCAGAGAAAGGCAGGTTAAAGAAAACCCCTTTTTAACAAGGCGGTGGAAAGCATCAGTACAGTTAGTCACAACATAGCCAAGAGGTGACTCTGTCCTGCCTCCCCATTTAGCCATACACTATTCAGAATAAGGTAGCCCCAACATACTTGCAACACAGCAGTTTGAGCAAAATTATTATAGTTAGTTTAGTAAGACCCTGTACCTCACAGCTTAACAGCATACCCAGATTAGCAGGGTACCAAGAGGGGAAGTGTGACTACCACGATGCAGGTCCACTCACTGATAGCATATCCAGCCTTTTGGCTGTATCTACAGTCACTGACATTTCAGATTAAGGTATTATTTTCTGCCTGCACATAACAAAAGTTCTAACACATAAGCATCTTTGCTCACTATCTCTGTTGATCAGATGCAGCTTAGAAACTGTATTTCATAATGGTAGTTTCAGAGTTGGCAGCTGTGCAAGTCACAATGAAGCCACTTCTCTCTTCTGACCACAATAATAACCAAATCTAATTCAGTGTATCAAAGTTGTCTACAATCCAGAAATTTCTGCCATCACAATACCAAGTTTCAGGACTTTCATAACCATTCCTGCTCAGGAAAGTCTATTCAAGGGGCTGGGACTTGGCCTAAGCAAAGTGAATAGGGCCCTTATTGCATCAGGTAAAAAGAAATCAAAGGTCATCCCTTGGCAGTAGAGCCTGAACTTATTTGAGCTTGAGGGCAAGTTATTACAGCACACTGACCCTCACCTGATGTCACTTAGTGCTTCCCATGTGTCTGCAAACTGAAAAACAGGGACTTAAAATGTGAATGTGAGACTTCTTGAATCTGCATGACAACAAGACCAGCCTATTAAAAACCACTGGCAAAGGAAAGCCAGTAACTCCTCCAGTGCTGTGGACTTCATTTGCTGCTTTGTATGATCTGTATGCCAGAGGTGACAGAGCAATCTTTTAAAAAAGGGTGACCAAATTTAATATGCTGTCTTTTGGGGTTTTGTGGGTTTTTTAATCAGAGTCTATTGCTGTTGCACAAACTGCTTGGAGTCAGACAGTCTTATATAGTGACTTTTAGTCTTCTACTTGAATACTCACTGTTGGAGATAGGTGAAGACTTGCTGAAAGGAATGCAACTCAAATGGAATCAATCTGGGCACTGCTTCACACTGCGCTCCCTGCTTTAACATAATATCTGTATGGTCTGAGAAAACAGACATTTTGCAAAGCCCAGAGTTTTGAAAAACCCTTCTAACATAACTTTAAGAAAACAGCAAAACAAAAAGCAGAAACAAACCCCACCTTTCTGGCAACAAATACGGGCAGAAGGCACAGCTTTATGACAACTGATTAATTACAGCAGCATTGTGAGTACCTAAGTAATAAATCTGAACCTGATCCTGCAACACTATAAACATTCCTATGGGAAGAAACAAAAGTACTCCAATTGCCTTAATCTGAGCACATCTCTGAACAGGAGGAGGGCAGTAAGAAAAAAAGAAAGACAATCTTTTTGGTGTGCAATATGTATTAATGAGTACAAGCAATGCGTGAAGTAGAAAAGAAGTGTGAGAAATTACATTTTTAATGGCTGCTTATCACTACAAAAAAAAAAATCAAAACTGACATCATATCTTAACCCCTGTGTTTCAACAGGAACAGTATTTCCTGGGCCAACAAAACTGAACAATACTAACAATTAATGGTTAACCTGCTCTATTCTTTTAAATCCTTATTCATATGGTGGTTTAGTAAAGTGCTTCAATTCCATGTGGAGCCCCCAAAAATCTGCAAGGTTTCCCCACTATTCCCCACTCGCTTCCCCAGTGAATGCAGCTCCACAGAACCACAAGAAAATGAGACAGAGCTTTCATTTCTGCCAAATTAAGTAATTGCATCCATTCCATACAATTTATCACTCTTTTGGGCAGCTTGTGTCATGGGATGACATTTTATTGTAATTATGCAGGGTGGGATTGGACAGGCTCTTGCTTCTCCTTGCCAATCTGATAAGCAAAACTATCTCCTTTTTTTTTTTTTACTTTCGTAGAAACTACATGTTTTAGATAAAAATAACCAAACAAAAATATGAGTATAATGCACAACCAACTAGTGGTTTGATGTTACCAATTCAGAACTACAGCAATCACCTTTACTGTGGAAAACAAATCCAGGATATCTGAATACTTTCCAAGTCAACATTTACTCTCAGATTAGTGTCATTACTTTTGCTGAATTTGCCATTTACAGATAGGTTTGTCCTTCCATGCACTTCTCTGCAGCTAATCCAAAGGGAGTATCAGGGGAATCCGCCTGATTCGGGACTACAGATTTTAGTCATACAATATTCAAGTATCCAAGTGACGTTTTTCTCCTGGGGGAGTAGTATCCATGCTCACATAGATCCAAGTGCTGATCCAGCAAGGCCAAGCACAACAGATGTTTTTCACCAAGAAGCCAGTTTCATGAAGAAGTGCTTTTAAAAAGGGCTTCTTTATCCATCCTTTTCCCAAAATCAGAGCAAAGAAAACACATTCTGACTTGGATATCATGACTCACATAGAAGGAAACAAGCAGGAAACCACAGTATTTCTATCACCATTACAGACAGTATCCTCAGGCTTGCAACACTTCACTTTGGGAAGCCTTCTCCTCCTGTTCTCTTATCTCACCAGGCTAAGCAGTCCCAAAGGACAGACCTTGCTCCACCTCCTGGGCAAGCCAGGTCCAAGGTGTCGCATCAGCCCTGCTTGTTCATCAACAGAGACAAACTGGCAGAGTCTGCTCACTACCAGGCCTCTCTGCTAAACTTCATTTTGATACAAGAAGAGGTCAATACAACCCAGTCAAAGATAAAGAAAGTTCAGAAGTTGAAAGTTCAGAAGTTGGAACTTCTGTTGTCACGGCAGTTATCTCTTGGATTTACTAAAAGGGACTAATCTTTTATTAATGTTAGTATTTTAAGAAGCTTGGGTTTAGGAAAAAAGCACAAGTAAGCGAAGTTAAATCAACAAAAAATAACATTCAAAAAAGGGTTGTTTTCTGTATTTCTCACTACACTTAATCACATATGGCTGTATATAACTCATGAGTTTATAGCAGTCTTACAGGAAGGAGAATAAAGGATCACAGTTACAAACAAGTGGCTCCTCTGCAAAGGGATGAATTTTATCTACCAAGTCCTGTAAGTTAAATGGTTTTTGGTACCCAGAGAGTCTTTCAAAGGCTCCAGTTCCTGGAATCAACTATACAAGTATAACTTGTTAAGTCAAAGAACAAGTGACTAACTCTTGTCCTGTCAAAGAAAACACTGGAAACTCATAGCTGAAACCAGTGGTTTTGCTTTCCAATGATAAGAGCACATCACATGGGAGTGGCCTGATCTGAAGGACACTGAAGTTGCTGATAACCTTTTCCTTGACTTCACTGGCTTTTACACCAGAGCTTTAAATAAAAGAGATAGTGGCTCTTGCACTTGCTGAGAAAAAAATCTCCAAGACTGATGGAAAAAGTAAATTTTTTTAGAATAAATTTTTCCATATAAGGAGCCTGGAATCTTCCCGTGAAGGGAAATTCCAAAACCAGGACCAAAGTAAATACTGAAGTGGGATGCCAAGTAGTAGCAGCAGCACAGGACTAATATGAAATAGCCAACAAGCAAGACCTTAAACTGTGATCTGGAGAAACACAGTAATAAAGCTATGAAGCACATACTACATAATTTGGGTTCGTTAATGTACAATAAATATTTTTATTCAAATTACTTTTTCTGGCATCTTTGCATGCAAACTATCTTCAGGAAATTTAACAGTTGACCAACATCCTGTAATTATCATACCTAGTTAAGAGATAAAGGAACAAGTTCAGAGATAAAGCAAGACTCCTATGGCCTTGATGAGCAGCTCAGAGCAGCCAATGGGAGTGTTGAAACCAGAAGCCCACATTCCAGGAACTTCCATCACCTCAGCAGCTCAAAAGGCTACTTGCCCACACAAGGACTGGACTGAGATCCTATCTGCATTTCCAGTGCAAGAACAGCTCCTGTGGAGAAGCCCCACATTTAACACTTGGTATCACCATTTTAAAAATCTGTAACAGATGTCTGTACATGGTGTTGACAAGTGCTGACTGTTTAACAGCAACCAAAATTATGAACGCTGACCCATCTCTGGGAATGCCATAACCCTGCAGGGGTTACACAAATTTGATGTGTGACATGACACTCAAGTCCCCAAGAGAAAAATGGGTGGGATAGAACATTCCAGTAGGAGAAAATTGAGTTGGTTTAAATTACAGAATTTGAATCTGTTATTTGTCACTACCACAAAGAACAAAAATTAACAAAAAATAATCAGGGAATACTGAAGCGCATGGTCTCAGCTCTGATTCCTTTATACAGAGTAAGATATGAGGCCAAATCAGGTCCATCAAATCAAATTGGTTTTTATATATTTGTTTAACATCCCTCTAATTAACCTTCTAAATGAAGTACCAAACCATGCATTCTTCCTAAAAATCTAAAGTACATGAATGGAATTATCTAGTGTAAAACACTAACTATCTGGAACAAAAACTAAGCTATTGCAATACAAAACACTGTTACTTATCCTGTTAACAATGCAGCCATGTTCACTGGTCACATATTGAACCACATATATTCATAACTTAGTTAGCTTTACAATTATCCAAGTCATGGTCCAAACTGCATTTAGATCAGGTAGAGCTGCTGTCTGAAAACAAAAGAACTAATACCTGAACTGTATTGATGTGCCTACTCAAGGGAACAAGACTTGTCACAGAATCTGTTCTTCAGCCAGCCCTGTTATCACTGGAAGCATTTCACAATTAATAGCTTTTAAAATCAGAAGTTTGACACAGTAAGTTTTCTTTTACTTTTTTTCCCCCTTGCAAAATATAACAATCTTCCAAACCTGAAGCTTGTTATGATAACACAACACTACAGAGGACACAGCTAAAATTGCTTATGCATGGTTGACTTTGCAGCTCCTTGGGTTTTTTAAGTCCTTAACCACCAAACCTTACTTCTCTTGTACAGAAATTAAAGTCTAGAGAAGTGTCTGCAATGACTGCACTTCACTGTAGATGATAAACCTGATTTCAAAGTAAAGAAGAAAATCCCAAGTACCACTAAGTGTCTGATCAGCACTTCACCTCTGTTTTTACTACAACTGCCACTGAGAACAGTCTGAATATCACACATCTGATGTCACATCACAGAGAACTGAGATTGCAGTGTGGAAACCCAGCTTTTCTGTTGTTACTGTCTGCACAGACTCACATACTGAGGCCAGTATGAGTCTTCAAGATGATCCTGCTTTTTTTTTTTGTTTTCAGCCTTCATTTAATACACATTTCTAACACAGTTACTCAGTTTGTTCTACAGCAAAACCAAAGATTTTGTACTGAGATCATAAAACCCATCACTGCATGGGAGCAAACTAATTAATTTTCAACAATTAAATCTGCTGGGGATCTGAAGTATCCTGCTGTATGAAATGCAGAAAGACAGCAATCTTGCCCCATACAACACAGAGTATTTCTGAGACTTAGTCAGCAGTTACTCAGGAATTAAATTGCTCCTTCAATTACAATGGAGCTTCTTCAGATTAAAATCAGCATCAGCAAGACCTGGGGTTAGCCCTGCTCGTAGATAAAACCTGATAAGTTATGTTCAGGGCACAGTTATGATAAATAATCCATATTTTCTAACTATACTCATTTTGAAGGACTCCCTATGACAATTCACACCAGCTGGCCTCATATTTCTAACTTGGCTAAAAGTGCTCACTTTGCAGCACTTTTCTTGTTGAAAGGCAGTCTCTCGTCCTAGTCTACTTAACTCCATTCTCCCACTAGATTCTCTGGAAGTGGAGTTCTCTGGTGATGGAAAAGAAAGCATCAAGAATTACAGGTGCCTAATGAATTTCAGCAGTATCCAGTTTCATTTTAAACCCCTGATGATATTGAATAGGTGAAAATCACGTTAACCAGTAGATTACTACTACGTTTACACCAGAAAGAAGTCCAAGTTGGCAAGCTACAGCTTGGTAGATCAACTTTCTAAGAGTGCATTGGCAGTTCCACAAACAGCAATAAACAGACAGATTTGGGCTATTTTCAGTTCCTGCTCTTGCCACAGAAGACAGGAAAAGCATGCACTTCAGACTGAGAGACTATTAAGAACTCATCAGGCAACTTTTTAATCCATAACCTTATACCTTTGTATTGAGCTACTAACCACCAGTGTTCTTAGACAGTGGTTTCTGATTAAATCAACTGATTCATCAACACATCAGGTTACAAATACTTTTATTACTTTTGATGGCTGTTCACAATATTGATGCACCAAATTATCTGTCATCTCTGCTAGCACACATCATCATGCCCTTATATAACCTGTTGTATTGAAATCTTGCATATAGCTCAGTTTTGCTGATACCTTGATTTAAAAAATTATGAAAAAAATGAAAACAAATACAGAAAAGAGAAATTACACTGGCAAGAGATACAGAAGAAAGGTTACTAAAAAGCTAAGAATTCTTTAACCTGAAATGAAGAATAGCTGAGGTAGATAGATAATGAAAGAACACAGCTCTGAAATAGCACAGATAGTGAGCAAAAACCGAGCATCATTCATTTTATAAGGTCCATACAATATCAAGAACAAAAAAATTAAAAGAAGAAAAAGGAAGTAGTTTTTCCACACAACATAGTAACCTGTGGAACTCACTGCTGTCAGCCTCTCTAAACTGTTTATGTATCTAGAATCTGGAAAAAAGTTATTTGGATGAATTAATGTCAAGTGTGTCAAGAGCTATAAAACACAGAGGCTGGACACACTGACAGTTGCAAAAACGTAAAGCCACAGCTAGAGAAGAAAAGGTATTTCAAGATTCTCCTCTGTAACAGCACATACCCTCCAGCCTGACAACTGAGCACAAACTGCTCAAGTGTTGGGAGAATTAAAGGAGAGATGGTAACAAAGCCAGAGGCAGGAAAGCGTGAAGAGAAACACGGAACGCCAAACACGGTTCATGCTCTGCACCCTGTGCTTAGTTAGACCAAAAGATCTGGCCCAAAGCAAGAACAATTGCAACACGCATTCTTCGTGAGGCGAGTTATCCACTTCTTTCCCTCTCCCGTACAAACTGCTGGATTCGGCTCAGGCTACGTGCAGCTACGGCTTCTGGTGGGACACCGAGGAAAAACGAAGCAGCTCCTTACACTGCATCTGAATGCAGCTCCTGGAAACCGAGCGTGCGAGGAAAGCGGCTTTGAAATGGCTACTTACCCAGCCAAAACACGCGGCGCAAGAATCCCGCGGAGCGGAGCCGAGCCGGGGCAGAGCGAGAGCCCGCGGGCCGCGGCTCCGAGCCCCTCAGCGCGGCCTCGGGCCCCGCCACGGCCGAGCGCCGCCGCCCCGGGCACCGCCCGCGCCCCCGGCACGGCGCCCACCGCCCACCTGGCGCGCCCACCCTCCCGGGCCTTGCCTCACCGCTCCGCGCCGCTGTCCCGTCCGGGCGCCCCGCGACGAGACGCGCTCGGGGGCGAGAGGGCTGAGAGCCGCGCGGCCCCCGGCGCATGGGAGGCGGCGCGCCCTCGGCCGGGAATGCCGGAGCCCCGCAGGACCCGAGCAGGTTCCCGGCGGCTCCGGGGCTCAGCCACAGCCTCTCCCCTCTCCCCTCGCTCCCGCCCGCCGCCCGCGCAGGAGCCGCGCGCCGGCTGCTGCCACCTGCCGGCCGCCCCGCGCAGCCCGAGCCCGCCCGGCCTCCCTCCGGCCCCCGGCGGGCCGGCGGCGATGGCCAGCGAGGGACACCGCACCGTCCAGCGTCGCCCGTGCCCGGACGTGCGGGGGTTAAGGCGGCGTACGGAGGGCGGTGCGAGGGACCCCGGGGATCCCCCGCTGCCCGGGAGCGCAGGTGCCCACCCGCGTCCAGCTCCGCGCGGTGGGAGCGGCGTTCGGAGGCTGTCGGGGAGCGCAGCGCTGCCCCGGGCCGGCTGCGCACCCTCCTCTGCAGGAGCGGCCGGGCAGGTGCCGCTGCCGCGGCTCCACCGACGCGGCCGTTCTGCGCGGCCAGAGCAGGGGAACGGGAACACCGCTCTCCGTTCTTCCAGCCCCTCGCTCTTTGAGACGAGGGCACTAGGGCACCCCATACTGCTGCCCTCGGACACTACAAGAACGCGAAAGACAACTGTCTTCTCTCTACTCACTGGCTGGGTGAAAGACCATCTGCTTCCAGAAGAAATACTGACAACTAGAAAGTAATATGTGATCCTGACAGTGTTTGCTTAAACGTCTGAGTTCTGAAACCGAGCCAGTAACAGTGATACACTGGCACTGGGAAAACCACACCACCAATAAGCAACTATGAGGAGAATCTTCTCTTGGTAACTTTTGAGTTAGCATCTGAGGAAAAAGCCTGGGATTCTGTCTCTGTTCCTGCTTTATATTAACTGTACTGGATGTAAGATCCCTAAGGGCATTTTCACTGAAAAGAGCAATAAAGTGTCCAGCATGAGCTCTAAACCTTAGAACCAGATAGTCACTGGCAACAGTTCATTGCAACATTCAGTTTTATGCTTTAAAAATCCACAAAATTATTATTATTATGCTGGAGCTGGCCCAGCCAGGTGAATGTATTTATTTTAAAGAGCAACAAAACAGGTTGTTTTTTTCCTGCCAACATTTTGGGCTTCATTACACTTGAACCCAGACAAAAAGAGTAAAAGATGATGTGTTGACTGTGCTATTCATTGTACAAAAACAACCTTCTCCATTCCCAAGTTCATGTATAGATATGGGCTCTAAGCAAAAGCTCTGCTGCAGAAAGCCTACTTTTTCCTGTGTGTTCACCAGGTAATTACCACAGCACAGCATTTCCAAGCAGTTTCAGATGCCTTGTAGGCACCATGGCAGATCTTGGTTGTAAAAAGACAGCTGTACACAGCTGTATGGTAACGATATCTCACTTGCAAAGAAAAGCTGCATTATAACACTAAGAGAAGGGTAGCTATGCTACCTCCAAGAGGTCTCATTTGTAGGAAGAAAATGGGTTTGGAAACAACAGATTTAATCTAGAAGGAATTCTGCCAGTCCCTCCTGAGTTATGAGGTAGTTTGTTATCAAGTAGAACTTTACCTGTGCTTCAGAACCTAGACTGAAGCCTGCTTGGCAGCAGTAGACAATCTCTCAGGGGGCAAATGCCGTGCTGCTCTGACTATGATCTAATGAAGTACATAAATAAGTGACTAATTGCTAAGCCAGGTAGCGTGTGAGCAAGACTAGCTCTGGCACGTTACAGTATTTCAGTTCTAATCTGCTCAGAGTACACATTCTACTTCACCTACTCTGCCAATTGCATGCCTACTGTTTGCTTCAGGGAGAGGCACAACTGCAGCCAGATGGACTAGAGACAGGAGTTCTTTTCAAGAGTAAAGACCTAAGTACTAAGGTATTAATTAATTAGTTACTGTACTTAGTTTACATGATGGAAATGCTCTGCTTGAGACAGTTCCTAACTCCTGATACTGGAGAAAGATTACTTAACCCATGCTAGTCTGAAAATTAGCTACTAAATTTTATCAGCCCTCAGGGGAGCAAGACTTGCTCTAAATTAAGGGCAGCTGAAGAGCATTAGCCTCCACTCTGAAGGTGCCAAAGGCTGTTCAGCTCACCACAAACAGCATCCAGAAGAATACATTAAAGCAGAGGCCAGGAGGAGGCCTTCTGAAAAGCCAAGGGACATACACTTATCACTGTTTTCCCTCCCTGTCTATTTTGTTGACTTTAATTTCCCTAACTTCCCTCTTGCTGTTAGAGTTTTGGAGTGATTGCTCCCTCCCAAGAGCTAATGCAGAGTCCTGTCTGTCATCCCTGCGTCTTCTCCTCCCCTTGCTGCTGCTGAACTGCTCAGAACAGCGTGCATCATGTTCTCCCAGCAGTGCAGGAGGAAGTTGTCCTGCTGTTGAGGGGGTGAAGAGCAATCCTTCCCACACCTTATCTGTGCAGCAGAGCAGCTGACACTCAATTTGTTCTGAACAACTGCAGAGTTATAGGTCCCCTCGTTGTACCGCAATGTTATCTGAGGTCTTTCATGGTCTCATTTAAAAATTGTGGCTATCTGATGAAAACCACCCAATATACTCAGGCTATTGGCTGGTTGGGTTTTTTTTAAGAAATGGACATCAAGGGGAGTGTGAAATGGCATCAGTCTTTTACATAGAGAGCAAAACATAAATGCTTGAAAGAAAGCAGCATTCACTAGGACATTAAATGTAACTGCAGCAACTCACAAAGGAAATGGTTGTTTAAAGCTTTAGTTTGCTAGCAAAAGATGCTGCAGAAAATAATGCTTTTGAGGGAGGTATGAAGTCATCAAGCAAAGAAAGATCTGAGTGAAGGACAGGAATCATAGAATCATGAAGGTTGAATACCATGAAAATACCTCTAAGATCATCAACTCCCAGCTGTAAACCCACCACTGCCAAGCCCACCACTGAACCATCCATCAGAGTGCCACATCTACATGTAACCACATGAATTAACCCACTTGATCATCTCTTCAGCATGTGGTGGTTCAGTCACACCTTGTCTCCTTGAGTGAGGGCAGGGATAGCCACCAGCACCACTCACCCACCAAAGATTCCCCTTTGAGATGCAAGGGGTACTGGGGTATTTTTACTTCCAAAGCTGAAAGACTTCCCTGCTCATGAGCCAGTTCTTTGGCCAGCTGCCTCAGTGAAAGAGGAGGAATCTATTTCAATTAGTTTCATTAAAATTCTTTGTGTTACAGCAGCTTGGGAACAAGACATTAGTGCTACTTCAAAAATTCAGACAAGGGTACAGCATAAAATGATAAGACTGGCAATAGACAAGAGGGTAGAAGAGCGTTGTAGGACTAAACTGCTTCTTGCTGGTCACAAAGACTCATTTCACACTAACAGTGGGAATAAAATGTGTGAAAATCCCCATTGGAATAAGGAAAGAGAGAATCTGAGAAAGAAGATTAGATTGTGGTAGAGTAGGAAGCTAGAGTTTCCCTCCTTTGAATTGTTTCAGCCACTTATTATTTGTTTCAATACTTCTCTGTGAGCCACTAATTGTCGCAGTGGGATCTTTCTGCTTCATTTCCTTCTCTTTGTGAGAGCAGGCGTCAACACTGCAAAGAGTTAGAAATCTGCAGCCTAGTATACAGAAGACAATGTCCAATTTGCAACATGTCCAGCATAGGTCAGTGGTACGGTTAAGCCTTGGAAAGTGCCTTTTACACAAGCATTAAAGATCTTTGGGAAAAAATATCGCTATTACAAAACCCAAAAACAAACAGGAAAAAAGAAAGACAGTAGGTCTACAAGTTTTCTCTTCACCTCTTGATCTGTTACTCTTTCAGCAGGAGTCTTTAGTAGAAAGAGTACATGTCACCAAAGGAAAATAATAGTAGCTAACTCAGTTGCAGCTCAGGTATCTTGAGCAGCAGCAGCGTTTTGTAGTTTACATTCAAACTGTGTTCAGAAAAGCCTGGTCTATGTCCTCATCCATGACTTTCCCCAGTGCTAGATCAACAGTTCCTGTCAGATCCTCGCCTGAGAACAGCAGAGATACTTTAAAGTTCTTGAATTAATAAGTCACATTACAGAAATGGGAGAACATGCCTGTTTTAAACTTATTGTACTTTGCATGTTAGGGCAAGTTCCAGGAATGGCAGTTCCCTGGGACCTGTAGCTGCTTTGGTCTCTGGTGCCACTGCCTCCTTCTTAAGGAAAACTTCACAGCAGCACAGCAGGACAAGTTGACTTACTAGCCAAACAAAGGAAGGACTTACCCCTCCCTCCTCCATACCAAGTATTTCTCTTTGGTCACACTGAAGGACTCCTCCGTGTTCTGGACAGGCACCAGCCAGGCCAGGTACAACTACACAGACCACGTCCTTTGCTCTGCACTTGCCTTTACGTGCACATACTCTTTACTTTATTCCATTAGTTTTGCTAATCACCACCCTCAGTCCTTTAGAGCTAGTATTATGAAACATATGTCAAATAACCTGTCTACACATGTTTCCTGCTTAAGCCTTCCTTTTAAAACACATTCACGGCAGAAAACATGAGTGAAAGAAAAGCAGACTACACAGATTTAGGTGAAGCAAAAATAGACGTTTAGGAAAACATGAGGGTCATTCAACTGAGTGACCTTTTAACTTGTGTTTCTTATCTTTACTATCTAATAGCAAGACTGGAGACCTACAGCACACACATCATGTGCTGTTTTACATTTATTTTCCTTTGGTGTTCCTCAGCTGCATAATTTAAACCTCCTTTCTTTTACTATATCTGTAAGTACAACACATTCTAATATTTACAAATGGAGAGTGACTTGGCACAATATTGGGTGCAGTCTGTCTGCCATCAGAAAGGCATTCTTCAAATGGACCTGCCCACTTCAAGAGCTGGGAGATCTGAACTGTTTGTTTAAAACCTAACTTCCTCTGAAAATAGCCATGCACAGCTGTAGGTCTACTGAAAACCGTTAAACAACTGGAAATTTACACCAAAACATTGGTTAGAACCCTCTTAGGAAACATCTAGATAAGCCATGATAAGCAGGAGCAAAGGGTGCCCAAGGTGTTTAGAAACAAGCAGCCAGAAAACAAACCACTGTGCTAGGCAGCAAGCCTTAATCCTGCATGGAAAAGAAGTAGGAATCTAACTCTTGGAACTTAAAAATAATCATGGATTTCAGCATTTTTCACAGGTTAGAAATGCAGATGCTCAGTCACCAACAAACTTTGCCTAAGATATCTTTATTTCCTCTGGATGCAAAAGAATAATTACAAAGACCCATGATTAACACTGAGAACATCCTAGCTGACTGAGCACTCTAGCTGAAAAGCACCTCTGAGACAAGGAAAGGGATATGCTGAAGAGTTGCTACAAACACCCAGTTCCCTCAAGATGCTCCTACATCAGGGATTTATTGATAGGAAAGAATTAGTGCCAGTTATTGGCAGTGCAAACACATCCTGCTGCCTGCTGCCATGGGCAGATGTGGCCAGAAGTTTCCAGTAAGAAGCTCTAAGCCAGGACAACCACATCCATTCAGCACCACAAAGATGTGGGGGAAGAACCCACATGCTGGCCCTCCTTGCTCCGCACTTCCTCTCTCATCACAAATCTGTGCATTTCTCCCCATGCTGGAGCTCTGCAAATGAGCCTTCTAAGCAGTGAGAATAACAGGATGATACTGAGGAAATTGTTCTTGAGCATGAGCTTTGACCCTTCCAGGCAGTGAATATGAACCACATGGGCTGGACGAGTCCCTGGCACATTAGCTGCCTTTGTGAAGTTATTTGCTGATTCAGAGGTGTGAAACTCTAAAAAACACTGTGGAAGCAATGGCACTGCTTGTGGTACTGAAACAGCATGGATTCCTCCTAGGCTGTTCCGACTTCAATAAATATTGACTTTGGATAAACCTTCTAACAATATTCTGGCTGAGTTTTTTTTTTTTTTTTTTTTTTTTCCTTTTTCCTCCCAAGTGGGTGCCCAGAGCTAATTTACTTCAGGCAACATAAATGACACAAGAATAAGGCCTTTGAATAGTGATGCAATTGCTTGGTCATGAAATGAAAAAAGTCTGGATTTTGATTGATAGCTGGAATTCATGCTGTTTGTTTGATTTACTCTGAATTCTTTGTCACCTCAGTGCTATTCCTGCCAACACAAGTCAGAACATTACTGATTATGGGCTGAAATACTATTTTAAATTTTTTTTGATTTTAGACTTACCAGTTTTCCTTCCCCTTCCATAGGAGCAGTGTAAATTTAGCCATGAATTTTTCTTTTCTTCAAGAAATCTCACCTTCAACTGGCCTCATGCTATGCCTCTTTTTTTTCTCATCTGCAGCAGTATGAAAATTAAAACAGCATCATTTATTTCCATGGAATTATTCCTGTGCAGTACATTAGAAGTAGGGCTAATATACTTTAGGAAAGCACTATTATTTTTCTCTCTGTGGCAGGATTGCAAATGCTTTAGTACCTTGCTATACCAGTTGGTAGTCACAACTGTCACCAAATGAGCACCAGCACACATTTCTCCCAGTGTTGTGCACATGAAAGCCCTGATCCAGTACAAAAGTGTCAGGATGCTACAGTGGAGTACATGGAAGAAATGATTGTTTCCTTGCTTTGGAGACAAAATCAGATGTCTTCCACCAGAAAAGCTCTTCAGTGTTAAATGTTCCTATGTGATGGTTTGAACTAGGCCCAAGTTTATGTCTTTTATTCTCAACAGAACAGGTTGGGAGAAGAACCAAGAAAATAATGAGGGTAGACTGTAACTACATCTGAGAAGACAGGAGCTTAAATATGATTTAGGCACTTTGATATACTTTCCCTTGCCAGTGGCAGGTAGAGCTTGGTAGACTCTAGCAATATTTCCAGGAATGCAAGTCATGTATTAATATCTAAGTTTTACTCATTATTTCTTGTCTCTTTACTCCAGTATGCATCACTGCCCCTATATCAGACACACATGCACAGGCTGAACTCACAGATCTAGCTTGGAATAGAGGTTGTTTCCAGACAGTTTTTAACATTACCTTCTTTCCTGATTTACTGATTTTTGGCTGAACTTAAAATTACCTGAAAACCATTGCCCCTGAGAAAATCTTTACTCAAGTACTTGCTGAAAGTGTAACCTGAAGAACAACATGCAGAGATCCAGACTCTGTGCTATGGCTCTGATCAGACACTTGAAAGCAAATCATTGGCAGGAACACTCCTATCAGCTTCTTGTCATGCTGTCTGCTGGCAACTTGATGTTAATAGCTTAACATTTGTATCAGCAACTCAATCAGGATATTAATTTGAAGCAGAAGAGAGTTGTTTACAAAAAATAAATAAAAGGACTATGGATTATCTAAGTACTGAGTTATGAGGTTTGCCTTTTTGTACAGTGAACATGCCTAGATGCTTTTCCCCTGATTCATGGAAACAGCTGGACCACAGGCAACCTGTGTGCTGATCTGCAGGCAAATCTTGTGTCAAAACATTGGTCTATACTGAAAACACTTACAATGCATGAGGAATAGCATGAGAAAAAAACACTGTGTGGCCCCCTCTCCTGTACCCCATGAAAATTATTAGATATGCATCATAGCTTTCACTGGAGGGTGAGAGTAAAGATTTCCATTCTGCACTGAGAAGAATAAAAGTGCAATTGAACATCACATACTGACTGAATTACTAGGTTATTAAAGAGAGAAAAAGGCAGGGCAGTGACAAATGGACATGTTCCATTTCCATTTCTGGAAAGAAAGGTTTTGTAGGATGAGGCATATGCATGCAGCATTCAGGTGGAGTATGCACAAGGTAGACTTTTACATAAATGGTCATGGCCAAGACTATCCAGCTGCTCTGTAACACACTTTGTACACCATGAAAAGTCATCCTTACAGCCAAACCCCTATGAGCACAATGTGAGCAAGATTTCACCCTGTCTTCTGTAGAAACAAGGAGTCATTCTGGAGCAAGAAAGATACTCTATACAACTCAAGAACAATTCCCTCATCTAATAAGCCTAGCCTAAGGTTTGTTTTTGAAAAATTTACCAGGAGAGTAAGTGCTAGAAAAAGTCCTAACAGATTTGAATATGATTTCTATGCTAGATATTCTCACTATACATTCAGTAATACATAATCTAACAATTACAAGAAGCACAATTTCTAACTGCCTAATATTCAACAGTTTAATCTGGTCTGATTAACTACAACTGCTAAAGACTTACAGTACAAAACACACTCTTACTTTTATTTCAGTTTGGGCTCTTAAAAAGCGTTAGGATGTAGCAAGATTTTTAAATCCTGTCTATGAAATACCAGGTATTTCATAGCAGGAAGAGTCTTCTCCCTGGGATGGTCCAGCATTGAGCATTGTTGAGCTGCATTAACAGTCTTGGGTGGCACAGCCCATCCATCCTTCTTGTGTTTCTCTCCAAGACTGTGCAAAGCCAGCTCTCTCCAGGTTGCTCCCTGGCCAGGCTCAGCACAAGGATGAGCTGTCAGCAGGAAACCTGGCCCAGGCAGAGCTGGAATATCCACAGCCAAAAGCTGAGCCCAGATGATAATCCCTCCCACCAAGCACTTGTGCTGTAGCTCCTCAGCTGCCTGTTCTCTGCCTGCCCTCTGAAGTAACACACTCTGGCCTCTCAAAAAAGTTGTTGATTCTAAAACTTCAATCAAATTTAACTTATTTGTTATAGTGAAATAAAGGGAGGAACAAAGTGGGTATAGAGAAGAGGGAAGATACTCAATTTAAAAATTAACATGAGGATAGTAAACTAGACTTCATATGTTGCCTTTCTTTGTGCATGATGTAAGCAGAGCTCAATTCACTTCAAGCAGATGGTCCACAGACTCCAAGCACTTAAAATAAGGGACAAGCACAGGCAAGCACAAAAGGATGAAGAGGACCAGGGTGTTTGAAACATCTCAGTATAGATTTACTCTAATGCACATCCATATTGCATAGCAAGACACCCAAACTCTGCTTCACTGATCACCTTCCCATAAAACATAATCTATGTAATAGCAGCATCTGTCCAGCAAGACAATTTGACATGTAATGGTGTATTATAGACACACACACAGAGCCTCAGATTGGGTGGTTTATCACTTTCTATAAAGAAGTAAGTAGAAGTACTGTCATAGAAAGCAGTTTTCTCATGTTAGAAAAGCAACCTAGAGACATTTAAAGAGTGAATACAATGCTCCTCACCATCTAAACAGCTCCAATTCCCACATGCTTTGAAGTAGGCACTGCTAATTTTTTTTCATGAAAAATATTCCTTTGTGCCTTTCAGCTGTCCAGAGAAGAAGTGTTAAACAGATGTGTTTACAAGCACAAAAGAACAAAAACATAACCTTATAGCTCTAGCAATTTTTCTATCTGCAGTGTTTCTGGATATTCACTTTACAATTCCTGTAGTTTATTGCAGTTCTGTGGGGATAATTAAAATCCTTCTACAAAATCAGATAAACAAGAGCAATGGGGGAGGGAAAGTGTGTATTTTATGTACTGTCTATTCATCTCTAATGAAGCCTGCCCCATGTGTACAATGAAACATCTGGGGAAAGCCTGTACTTCAACCAGAGTAATCACTACTCACATTCCAGCTTGTGTAGCTGGTTCTTTTCTTGAATTTTGTATGTATATATCCATGCACACATACATGGTTTCAGCACACGTTTCACAAATGAAAGAAAAAGTGAGAATTTGCATGGCCTTTTATTAATGTAAAAACCCAAAACACCTTCAGGACTTAATTTGTAAACAGACAATATCTTAAAAACTACTCTGAGATTTTATGGGAATGAAGTAGCCTTTTTGTGTCATATAGAGCAGTCACATATTGATGTGAGATGTGTTCTCATGATATGAGAGCAATCAATATAATCGAATAAATCTATCAAGATAACATTTACCCTCTATGTATGTATAGGATCTTTCAATATGTGAGATAATCTGAGCTGGAATTAAATCAAAGGTGAAACACCATGTGGATTTCAAGCAGCTGGTCAGAGCCTTACACTGCAATCAAGAAACAGTTTATATTCAACTCTTGAGTAGTCATTTTATGCAGAAAGATGAGTTTGTGATTGTATAACAGCTCCTATTCTCCAGGGCTCAAAAGAGCATGGCTTGTTTCCCAGTTCTGGTATCTCCACCTGTCAAGTCATTCATTTTGGTAAGTAAATGTTTCTCCTTCTGATGGAATCTGGAATTTTACTCTTCTCAGATAAGGTCTGAATGAAATTTCTTTAGTCAAACCAACAGCCTTGCCTCAAGGACCTTGAGAGCCATGAGATAATGTTTTATGCCAGTGTTGCCACTGAGTTAAGGGAATTATACCAACAGGGAAGGCACATGTACTTTTGTCCAAAAAAGTGCAGTGCTCAGTTCTCCATACACCTTTAAGAGACTAATGCAAAGAGCTATAATGTATGCTGCTTGTTCTGGTCTTATCTGTCAAGTCTGAGCTGCATCCATGGAACATCACTATGCTGTGGTTAACACAGAACAGAGTAAAACTTCTTTATTGAAATTGCATCGGTGGGCATACCAGCTGTGCAGGTTAAAAAGCAAGCAGTGTTTAAAGGAACAGGAAAAACTACAGTCACATAAAAGTAGCTCTTTGCATAAGAAATTGTTACCGCTGAAGATCAATAGATCACACGGACACAGGTTGAGGTATGGTGCAGAAAAGAGCAGAGTTTATGTCAGCAAGCTCAGAAGCTGAGCTTTCAGGGCGACAAGAAATTATTAGAGACTTTTACCTGAAGTCAAAATAGATTGTTCATATCATGCAAATTTTGAAGGCTACTTTTGGTAAATCTTTCTATGATAAGATGCTGCAGTTCCCTTGATGCAGCAGGATATTACAAGAACCAATATGAGTTGTCTCTGCCTAATGCCTGAGCAACAGTTCTCCAGGCCAGTATCTCAGAAAATACACAGTGGTTTTGGTGTTTACACAACTACCAGGCAGGTTGAAGCAAAACAGATCTTTTCCTATGGGCTATCAAAATTATTAAAGGTCACTTGGTCATTACTTTCCTTATTTTTATGTAGTTTACTTCCAGTATTTCTTTAGCAATCACTTCATCTTTTGCAGCATTTTGCAGCTCAGATCCAGAGACAACCAACTCCCTAAATTCCATCTTGCACACTGAAGCATTTGGACATCTTGCCTACCTTATGTCATGTTTGCCCTGGATTCAATATACATCTTTAAAAAAACAGTATCGTTCCATTTATTTTTTATCAGTGGCCTTCCTCTTGAAAGTTTAGTTTAATTTTCTCTTTGAATTAGGGATATAATTTCAACTCTGAGGAAACTAGAAAGAAACCACCTCTCTCTATGTTTTACAGATATTGTCTGTAAAGTCAGTCAATCTAAGCAGAGTTTTTCAGCGCAAGTACTGAGAGCCAAATCATAACCTCCACTTGAAGGTGTGGACTAGATGAAAGAAATAGAAAATGCATTACAATGTCCAGAAATCTGTCAGAGGCTGAGAGAGATCTCAAATCTTAACTAGCACAGTGCTCTGCTTCCCATGCTCCGAGGGCACCGTGTGTTGGGGGGATTCCAGGTTGTACTGGATGTTGTTGGCTGGAGAGGCAGTGAAGCCGGAGCTGAGGGTTCTGACACATCCTCGAGATGATCTGCAGAAGGAACTCTGGCTGGTTTTCTACCTGCACAAACTCATACTTGCCCAGAATGTGCAATGAAGAATATGAAGCTGTTCAACCAGGGCATTTGGGTTTGGATGAGACAATCCTCTGCATACTTGGAGATCTAGAGAATTTCCTGACATATTATGAAATAATTAGTTGGCCAGAGATCCATTTCTGGGCCCATTCAGTAAGAAGACAAATTTTATTCCCTTACAATCTCTGACTGGAGCTGGACAGAAAAGCTGTGTCTTTTAATCCCTAGGGAAAAGTTGATAGGCTTGAGATAATGGATTTTCCAAAGTTAAAGTTACAGCGAAAAATTGTAAGTTTCCTGTTTGTTTTTTTTTCTGTACTTTCCTCTTTTTCTCACTTTTGTCCTACTATTTCCTCTAAAAAGAAAGGAGCTGGGGGGAAAGGAGGTTGGGGAAGGAAGAGAGAATGAAAGTGATCCCCTCTTTCACTAGTTTTCGTGCATTTAATACAATCCATTTAAAAGAAGATAGTGATTATTAAGAAAATATATAAGTGCAAAGCCAGCCTTTTTCTAGTTGCTAAGATAACCCAAAAGTAACCCAGAGCAGTATCAAGATCCAAACTGTAAAGTACAATTCATCAAAGTAATGAAATGCAAATAATCAGAGTTTTTAGAATTCCAAGATTGCTGTTGGCACAAGGTAAAACCAATCTCTAAAAGAACTCCTTCAGCAGCAGGCAGAAAAAAAACTTACCATAAACTTTTGATAACCCAAAAAATAATGAGGCCTTTTGAACTTTTCTGACATCAGTTAAAAATTTCTGAGGGAAAAAAAGAAAAAGAAAGAAAAAAAACAAACCTAAACAAAATCTAAATACACATGATTCAGAAACATTTCTCCTTGATAGTGAGAGTAGAGTGATGTACTATATATAAAGTAGTTTTGTGCTCTTCATTTGCCAAGAAAACTATGGCCTCCTCACTTGTTCCACTGTAAGATACAGGATAACCCAGTGAAGATCATCTGTGGAGCCTTGCACAGGCCAGAGCAAGATTAATGGTCATGCACAGAAATCTTCCTGACATATTGCTTAGCTGAGGAGAAAAAAAATACAACATGGAACTCAACCTGCTCAACAGACCCTGCAGCAGCACATATGTTCTCTATGTAACCTGGAATAGCTTACAAAATACACTTGACAAATTTACTCACCTATACTTTATCAGACAAGATTTGGAATAGGTATTATTTAGAAGCTATGTCATTTCCCAAGGACAGCTTTTCACCCAAGATCTGATGCTATCTAAAAGTAGATCTGATGCTATCTAAAAGCTTCTGCCAGCTCAGATTGAACAACCACTACTCTGCTTGAAATAGAAAAAAAAATAAAACAGAAGATCCTAGTTGAAAGCTTTCCAGGGTACCAACATCATCTGCCAGCTCTTGTTTAGTAGACCCCATTATTTACTCCTGTGATGCTTTTTCCTTTTTCACAACCTAATCTCTCGCATAAGGGGAAATGCTCAAAGAAAAATAAAATAGACACATACATACACACATATCTACACAGACAAAAAGCCTATTCCTAATCTTGATGTTGCTGCAACCCTTGTTGTTTTGGAAACAGGAGTCCAGACGTATTTTAATCATGAAAAGCTGATTAGATAAATTTGGCCTGAATTGCTGTTTATAGGATAAATTGTTCTAACAATTTCACCTCCTATGGCACATGGCCAGTACTGGTCCAGAGTGGATGTGAGTATCACCTCTAGTTTGCTCACGCTCCCTCCTCAGTATTTATTCCAACAGTCATTCCTTCACTCTCCCTGCTCTTCCAGGACTGTGGATACTCACTGTCACAGGATCATAAACATGTAAACCTTTGAGGGTTTAATTTTTGTTCTTTTACAGCATTGTTGTTGATCTTTGCTTAGTTTAAAAAAAAAAAAAAAAAAAAAGAAAAAGCAATTCACTGCTGTTGTCAGTCCATACATTTCAGCAGGTTTGTTTCTAACTCCCACACGTCTTGATGCCAGTGTATTGCTTTAGGAGTCAATAACGTGCTCATTCACCCCTAAGGAAAGGTCACAGAAATATTCAGCAATCAAGGGAAATAGCATCACTTACCCCTTCCTCACAACTGCTAGGCCAGAGATGTGGAGCTTGTTGTCAGGTCACACTGTTTTAATAAGGCTTTCAAAACCAAACCTCTGCTCAGCACTGGCCAAGTAAGCATCTGACCCATTGCTCCAGTACTCTAACTTGTTATCAAAGTTATGATGTGTGAAGGTAAAGCTGATCAAAAATTAGCATGGACTTTATGTTCAAGCCAGAAGTTATTTCTCAAGCCCTGTAGTGAAAAAAGAAAAGCTAAATATCAGTTGAAGATTATTATATAATAAACCATATTTTGAAATAGGGCTTGAAAATTTTGATACATATTTTGCAATATCCCTAAAGATAAATACACTATAGGAGCTTAAGTCAGCCCCTCAGTACCATTGTAAACTGAGCAGCATTATGCCCTATTCAGAAATGCAATAAAAGCCACTGACAGAAAACACTGATGGAGATGGACCATTCCTCTGTCCACCTGAATTGTTCCTATACTACATATTTGTAGTACATTTTAGCTTTCAAATCTCAAGGAGCAACAGTTTAATTTTGCTGGTAAAACTACCCTAAGTGTTAGACTGACTAACTCTTTTCCTTGTCTTCAACAGATATTAAATTCACTTACAAATTATCCCCTTTCCTGGAACTGGCCAGGATGTCATTAATCTAAGGAGAGAATTTTGTCACAGCTGGAGTTAGTAAGCATCAGCTATGGACAGCAAAAAGTAATTCCTAAAAGCTCATGTGCAGACATTCCGGCACCTAAATGCAGACTAAACTATTTCTATACTGTCCTTTAAATCTCACTGTATTTCTTATATTTCATCAAAATACTTATAATTTTCTTAATACCTTGATTTGTAAGATACTTGTGTCTCTAATGTCTTTGTTTGTGTCTATGTTATTAGGTTGCCCAATAATTCTGCTTCAAAAAATAACCAAACCTACAGACACTATGAATCCTGAAATCACAGAACCATAGAAAATTCTCATGCCAGGGATTCTAGGGACTTCTCTTCTGTCCCACAGCAGGATCAGACCTACCTGGCAATTACCTGTTAGAGTTGTACTTAAAAGCCCAAGTGACAGAGATATTACACACTTCCAAAGAAATAGTACATTATTCCTAACTAAGCATTAAGCAAAGCTAAATAGAATCTGCTTATTGTGATTCAAGCTCTTTATTTTCATATCAAAACTTGAAACCACACACATTATTCTTTCTACTTTGCAGTAGTTTTCTAGCTATTAAGGAAGGAAATTTTGTTCTCTCAGTCAGAGAATTTAGCTTTTTGGAAGAGCACTGTCACTACTTGGAAGATGAAAGGAACATATTTAGACCTTCTGGGAGCTCCAAAATACTGGTTTCTTTCCTGGAGTATTTGACACAGCTGTTTCTACAGCAAGCATTGTGTAGTGACCAAGTACAAATGACTTAATTCATCTTGACCATGCCAGAATTTCAGAAGTGAATCACTGACCCTTTTCCTTCTATGCAATTTAGAAATGAATATCCTCTAGTTTGTTCTTTGGGGTTACTTGTGTACTGATCCTTCGGCACAAGGCAGAAAAGCATATTGTATGACAGCACTACAGGATTCTGAGGAGCAGCTGCAAAACCTACAAGCTACAATTATTTTATTATTATATTTATGTATTATATATATATATTTATAATATTATAGTAATTTTATATATATTATTCTTTCATTTAACTCCTACCCTTTTTCATTCTGGTCAATATAAAGATCAGGACAGAGAAATCATGGCTGTGAGAGAACTTTGTGCTGGCCATCAGAGCATAGAAAAGAACTGTTTGTGGACAGCATAAGTACAACAATGTATTTGTACACCCTGCCGTTGAAATTACATGTACATGATTGAATCCCTCTAATTTTCCTATGTCATGATTTATGATACATGTCATTCTAAGAATGTTAATGATTTCAAGCCTTTCAAGAACCTAAACAACAAAGAATCATTACCCTGACTGTTTGTAATTCAATCCAACAGATGACAACTTCCTGACAATAAAATGCTCTCTCTGTAGCTATGAGTACATACAGCAAACAGGGAGAAAAATTGTTCTCAAACCCTGTCCAGTGTTGAAACAAGCCAAAGTCACGGACAATACTCTGTAAGATCCAGAAACCACAGTCACTGGCTTCCATTCCACCCTAGCAAGAATAAACATGTAGTGTTCTCACAGAAGAAATAGAAGAATTAAAATGCAACTGCATATCAAGAAATTGCAACAAAACACCCACATTGATCAGTGAAGACAGCAATAGGAATAAACAAAGCAAGGGAATCAAATTCAGTTGCCCTGAAAGTAGTGACAGTTACTCAACTGTAGAGTCAGGTTACAATCCTTATTTATAATCTTTTAAAAACTAGCATCTATAACTTGCTCCCCCAAAATATGATGAAGCTTTAGTGTGTTAATAAGATGAATAGTGACCTGGAGTTTGAAAGAATAATTACTTTGTGGAGTTTAAAGGAATAATGTTTAAAGGAAGATACCTGCTTTTTAAAGACAAATATTTTGATATTACGGTCTTTTGGTAAGAAGTGGCAGTATATTGAATGGACTAGGAAATACCCCTAAATAAATGTTTCATATGTGCACTAAATTTAGGGAAGTTTGATCAGGAGTACTATTTGTATATAACATTAATAGAAATACCATCACATTGTAATTCAAATGGGATTTTGAAATACAGGAATTGCTATTGTAAATCAGGCTATTGTTCCAGCCAGATCTGCCATAATTTTTCCTCCTACTGTGACTAATGATACTGCTTTGGAGAGGAGCACAAGAATCCAGCAGTTCTTTTGGCTTCACTGACATCTGACAGTGACAAGTTTTACTGTTCATTGCTTTATTGCTCTGGCATCAAAAAAAAAGGGAGAAAAGCCATTCTAAAAGCAATGCTTTCCAATCTACAAGAATGTTCTTGCCAGTGTGTTATAAGAAAGGTGAAAAGAAACACAGGTGGGCTATTTCAGAGACACCAGTCCAAACACACCAGTCAGGCCTTTTCTCCTCAACAGTCACACTCCTATTTTCCACTTACATGTGTCTTTCTGGGACTTGAGGTCACTCTGGTCCCTTTTCATTTCCTCATAATGAATGAGTGTGGCAACAGCAAACTTAAAACATTACAAGCTCACTGTTACTTTCTGGCCCTTTCTTTAAACTCCTACACTGGTAGCTTGTTTCTCTGATTGCTGCTTAATATTGAACAAATAATTTCATTATTTTCATTGGGTCAATGATACTTCATCTTTTTCCTTTTTAACAGACAATTTACACAATTGGCTAAAATTATTCCTTACACTGCATGTTATTGAGCATTTGACAATTGTTCCATGTGTTATCATGGTGCCTGTGACATCATTTTGTATGTGCAAGTCTTAAGCAGTTTTCTCTAGTGCTGTGCATTTCACAAAGCATCTTGAAACTTCTACCCCAGCCCTCTACCCCATTCAACTTTCTTCCTTGAGTTTCTTCAAAATGTCAAGTTTACAAGAGCCATCTACACTAACCCTGAGACAGTCCTTTAAACACCAGTTTCAATTCACTGCCAGCTGTCTGCATCCTTTTCCCTAGAGGAAATTCATTCTGTTTCTCATACTATGCAGCATTTATGGAAAATACAATTCACTGTGCTATGGTTTACATTCAAATTGCATCCTTCCTCACAACTTCAAAACTCAGAGGAAGTCTGAATATGACCATTTTAACAGCTCAGAAAACTACACATAGTCATCTTTTATTCACAGCACTTCAGAATGTGTAAAGGTGTCTGCAGACTCCCAGAAAGCTCTGTGAGGGCAAGCACTCCCTCTTGGCAACTGCTTAACTGCTTTGTTATTAAGCAACTGGACTCTGCACCAACACTTCTGCTTAACTCCTATAATTTTAGATAATTTTCTTCTCTTTATCCTTGTTTACATCAGAGAAATTACTTATTGCTGGTTCGGATGGATGTGACTGCAAGCTAAGTGCAGACTGTGCCAGATTGATGCCAGTTCCTAAAATGGTTCTGAACATTTTGTCCTTGTATATGCTGGCAGCAAACCCACAATCATCTGGGATTCTGCTGCAATGCTGCTGACATTTCATATCAGCAAGAGATAATTTCCCTAGTATAAACATATATTTTTTTCTTGCCAGATATTAAACTTGTGTCATTCATAATACTAGGAAAAGCCACTTTGCCACAGAACCCATGGGAACATTTTTGACTTGAACTCATTTTGCCTCCCACTGTTGAAAGGCTGGAAAAGAAGTCAATGAAATAGAAGGCCAAATTTCTCAATGATTTTAATCTGTGCATTTCTGTTGATGGTGTTGATAAGGCCATATGTGAGCATGGAACATATTTTAAATTCACATTTCTCCTTTCATTAATGCAATATGCTATAGTCATCTTAATTCTAAAATCATACAAAAATACCTTTGGATTACAAGTCAAAGCCCTATGAGTGTGCAAAACCTCTGAAAATGCACTTGGGTATAAAAGCCAATCCATGTTCACATTCTCAACCACAGAAGTTTTCCAAGAAAAGCCCTATACTTTTAAGACTTGTGTTGTGATTCTGTAAGCAAAACTGAAATCACCGCTGCAGACAATAATTCTGCAACTACAATAATTATTAATTCCATCTCACTTCTCTCAGTAGATGCTGAACAGGTTGGAAAACAGCTACTGAAATAAAAGGCTTGCTTTTTAGGTTCACAGTACAGATGTGGGGATAGTTTTAGCAGAATCAGGCAACGTCACGTGAAGATAAGGTTGTAGTTTGCACCTGAAATGAATGTGCTGCTGTGTCCCAAAACTCCCATAGTTACACTCCTCCTCTGATATTTTAGCTCAGCAAAAACACTGATTGGCATTTATCCAGAAATCACTCCTTTGCACCAATCTGAAACCTATCAGCAACCCTAAGTTATCAGTGCCTGTATGCAGTAGCCAGAAAACCTGATGCCTGTCAGGCTTTGAGCCTGATCTGGAAATTCTCTTATAAACTTTTCTTTCTTCAGTACACAGCATTGTATTAGGAAAAGCATGACAGATAAAAAAAAAATAAGTTAAAAAATCAAAATCAACACACAGTTAAAACATGCAAAGGAGAACAAAGGAAGGTTAATTTCCTTACCCAAAAGTAAATAATTAAGGTGAAATTAATGAAACTGAGTTAATGATGACTTATACACTTTCAAAATCCATTACAAATAGGTGTTATTTTGGGAAAAAACAGACAAAAAGATAATTTGTTTTAAGACAAAAAAAAAGCTTAGACTTGCTTAAGCACTTTAAAACTTTGAAAGTAATTTTTTTTATAAGAGGACTAATGAGAGGAACTATAAGACAGGACAACACAAGTGGAAATCTAATTCTGCTCCTATTAACAATAGAAAATAACAGATCTCAGGACTTCCCCTGGTGCAACACTTGTTCAAAGCCCAGCTGACTGATGCTAGATAAGGTTGCTCAGGAACCTGCTCCCCAGGTGACAGAAAAATAACCAATATCCACTGTTCAACTGAGTCCTGGGAATGAGCTGAGTCAAGGAAGTTCTTTCCAGATTTACTATCACACATGAACTGCTTCCCCAGAATGGGAAAACTACCATTATCTAGCTGATCCAGATTGGAAATACAACAATTTTTTAATATATAAATATATATTATTCTAAAGTATCTTCTTCCAACAAAGTATCATCACATCCTTGGGAACTTCACCAACAGTACCAAATACTAGTATCTTTTATAAAAGATGTCCAAGTATAATTCTACCTGAGGAACAGCCTGCTTTGATAAACAAGAAGATTTAAGGTTTTATTAATAGAAGTGGCAAGTATAGTGTAAATATTAATGAGCCCAAATAATCAGCTCTCCTCCAGTCTTTGCCAGGTAATTAGTGTGTAATCCTAGTCAAGATATTAGAATACTTAGGAGTAATTCACTGATTTTGGAATTGAAAGTTTAAATACTGTGAAACTTCAGGTGTGGAACAACTGGCAGTGTAGAAGGAAGCACAACTGATACTGCCTCACAGCCAAGCCCCAAATATGCCATTAACAGAGTTTCTGGAATGTCTCATACCAGTACCTGCAACAGTCAAGAATGTTGGTATGTTCATAAGAGTTTACTCGTGCCTTACAGTCTCCACATATTCACTTGACAGTTATTCCTTTAAAACTGCTGGGAGACTATCAGAAATATTATAGATATTTAAAGAACAAGTTTCACCATTATGGATTTGGCTCTTAATCTCTAGGATACTTGAAATGGAAGAAAAAAATTCTTTACCTTCTTGTGGATCACTTTGAGGGGAATACCAGAAAGAATTAAATAATTCTTTTTGTCTCTCTCCATCTTCTCTAAGGCTTGTCCAGTCTGATCCTGTCTAAGCAATAACAGAAGTAGTTGCAAGAGGACTGTTGCTATTATGAACAACTGTCACTATGTTTGAGAATAACAACAATAACCTATTATCCACTGCCAAGAAAAATGCTCTGTAAATCTTTAGCAGTTACCTGAACTATTGCTCGGCTCTAAGAACAATGTTTCATTGAAAAAAAAATTACCACTAAAATTTTAATTACACATTAGTCTCCCACATAATTTATTTTCCATTTCCTTGATTCTTACTGAGATCAGTGCTCTGAGTAATATTTCATCCACAAGTCTAGCATTTGGAGTATGCAAGCCCTTCCAAGGGAGAGTTCCAAAAGCTTTCTGATTTTTTGGTTCTACGTGCTGTGCTCACAGGCTGCCTTTAGTGCTGTTCCCAATGCCCTTGGACAGCTTCCTCCTGAACAGAACCAAGGTTCTCAGAGTACCTGCCATTGCCCAGACAGCAGATAGTGAAATCACACAGGCATGCCTGATGTTGGACAAAACGTAGCAAGTGTACCAAAAAAACCCCAACCAACATCTAGCATGATTTTCATTCTGTTTCTTACTCCCCCACCCTGTAAAATATCTCAAGTTTTATAAGATAGCAGAACATATGAAAGGACATGGAAAAGACATTACCATAACAGTATTAAACAGAGCAGTGTCCATGCACATGTATTTATGCTTTTAAAGAAAAAATCTAAAAGAGTACTTTGAGAGTTAAGAGGAAAACATTTCTAACTTCTTAAAAATGGATTCCTTTACACTCTGCTTTTCTTCTTTCATGACTTTCCTTTTTTTCACTTTATTAAAAGAAACTAACCAAATCAAACCAAACCGAACAAACAAAAAACCACAACCACGACCACAAAACCCCAAAGAACTCTCAGAAGGTTCCCTGAGACACAGAGTAAGCAAATAAAACAAACTTTTTCTTCAAATCCTGCAAAGTAAGAGGAAGTGAATCTTTGTTCTTTGTAAGTGACAGCAATCAGATGAGCAATTTTTGAAAGGGGGGGAAATAAATAAATAGGTTTATCTGGTATAAATATTATATAGTGCTTTTCATGTCCCATGAGAGGGAAAAAGGCAACACAGTCTCCCTGAAACTTTTTATTGCAGGGAAAAAGAAAACTAACAAACAGAATTTAAAATATCTGTGGAACTAGCCTCAGAATTTCAGGACTGGCTTTGCCTTTTTTTTTTCTTCACACTTTCAATATCCGATCTTACCATCTTTGCCAAATAAAGGTTAAGTCTGTTAGTTTGGGGACAGGACCCTTATGAAGACTATAAGTTCTCACACATATATTCAGATAAAAACTTTAGGGTTCTGTGGTGCTACTTCACCTTTTCCTGATCTCCTGGAACTGGCACAATTTCTTAATTTAGTAGTTGTCCAAACAGGACAAAAAATCCTTCTCATTCATTTCTTGAAGCCTCCTGAGAAGCTATATATAAGTATTTAACAGTTCTTGAAACTTTGCTTGGAACTTTTCAGATAGAAGCTCTGGAATGAAGAATTTGGAAACGGTTGAAAATCAATGGTAAACTCAGGAGAACCCTGCTAAGCAAATAATCCTGAAGACAAAAGCTACAGTCCTGCCTTTTCCATCCAGTTGCCAGGCTCATACAACTATTGCACGATAACTGCAGTTTTTAGGTGTATAAACTTCAGCTTTTTTCCTGTCTGCATTAGTTACTTCATTCATATAACTTCATATCTGGTTATGGATATTAAAAAAACCCCAAGATTTATAAATCACATTGAGGTAAAAAGAGATGGCAAACGGAATGACTTATAGTCCAAAGAAAGAACTGTAAAATGGTGGGAATCTATGCATCACAGGCCTCATACTTGCCTGAAAAAAAATTGCAGTGCTTCCAAGTGATGTGTCACAGTTGTTTGCCTATTGTGTGGTCCAATGTCCCACTGCAAAACTAGTTTTCCTCTTTCTTTCACTAAGTTTTCTGAGTTTGTTCCAGTGTCCTAAATGGCCTATATGTCTGTTTAATAACCCTGTCTTGGGTTATAAACTCTGCAACTGCTTGGCCCTTGGTTCTAAACAAAACAAAACAAATAATTTTCTCAAGCACTGTCAGTAAATTTAAGGAAACAAACTGCTCTCCAGTCCTACCAAAGAGGAGAATATTCTCTGTCTGCTGGTTTCAAATCTGAAGAGGAGCAGAATAAATGTGTATCATCCATGTTTATCATGTATATCAAAAGGTGGTTCTGGTTTGATTTTCTTTGTTGTTGTTTCTTATTCTTGCAAAGACAAGCCTGAATGCAGGACTGGTTTTGAGTTTTAAGGAAGTTCTTAACATCCATTCTGCAGTCAAAATTTCTTTGCTGAACATCAAACTCTGTTTTGAGTAATCAGCTTTATGGAACACATACCTGATGTGTGCATACAACATAGTAGTGGCCTAACCTGCTAAATGTCCTTTTTTTTTTTTTTTTTTTGTAAAGGGGCATCAACAGGAAAGAACTTTTCCAGCACAACAGGAAAGAACTTTTCCAGCATTGAAAAGTTGCATACTGTAAAAAAATGAACATTTGCAGCAAGTTATCCAGTGAGTCATTAACTTAATTAAGCTAAAAAATCAACTGCAGCACAGTTGACCCAAACAAGGGGAAGTGGATGTAATTCTTTCCTTCCCCACCTTTCACATCCACAGACTCATGCATATGTCCTGTTCGATCAGGGTCAAGTCAGTTTATTAAAGCAAAAAAGTTTGCAACTGATAGGCACCAGGGTGAAAAAACCCAATCCAACCAACCAGTTCAGAAGGACTCCTGGAAAAATGTCTCATTTCAGACTTGGAAGTGTTTTAGTGCTTTTCTGTTTAATGTTAGAGTAGGAATGTGGATGAAGTGTGACAGGTTTTCTACCTACAAGATAAAAATATACCTCAGAGATACTAAAAATCTAAAATCCCCTCTTTTGTTCCTCTTTTGTTCCTATGCTGATGAAGTTCGGTGTTGGACTTCTCCTTTCTAACACCAACAACCAGAAGCAATTCCCAAAAACCACTAGCTTGGGCCATTGACTTAACATGTCTCCCACCACACATCAAGCTCTGCTGTCTCTAGTGTGGTTCTTTCTAAGGAATTAAGTATTTAATACACACAATTAGAAAACTCTGCTAAATATCTGAGCTAACACTCAGTAAAGGCAGTAGTTCGCACCTCCCACTATTGTTACAAGCTCTGTGCAAACATCTGTCTGCATCACCTACATCCAACTTCACATACTTGAGGTTTTCTTTGATACCAAAACAGCTAAAATCTAATTTTCTTTAAAGAGAGACTATCAAAGCTGATACTGAGGGGAACATAGAAATCTCAAAGATTTATGTGGAAACCTCCTGGCCCTTTTCAATTCCAGATACAGATCAAGCAAATAAGACACAGACAGAAAGGAGCTCTCTGCAGCATTGTCTGTGCTTAGATTCTTGTGAAAGCAAGACATATTTTTAGCACTTGCACCTCCACTAATAATAAAAACAGAGCACTAGCAGTGTTGTATTTATCACACAATGTCCAAAAAGGCCTGGATGTTGTTGCAGAGTCAGCCAAATTTCAGCAATGCTAAAACCATCTGCATTCTCCAGCTGCACAGTTGTAAGGACAAAGTTAAGGAGTATTAAATCCAGCAACATGCTTTAAGTAACTGCATGTAATCCCACATTGAGATTGCTTCATGTTGGTCATTGATTATAGTTGCAGCTCCAGAGAAAAAAAGTGCAAACAGACCTCAGTGCCAATGAAGTAGCAGTTAAATACTTATTTAGTGTAGAAACTTCTGAAAATCTTGGACAAAACCCCTGTACCTTATTGCAAGGACAACCCCTGACTTCAGGATGAAAATACAGCTTCCTTACCAGCTTGGTTAAACAAAACTAAAGATTTTTGTCTCCATATCAAGGCTGTTGGCCAGACCACACTGAAATGCAATATGAGTAGACGTTAATGAGAATACAAAGAAATCAATCAAAAAAAATTTAGGAAAAAAAGAGGCCAGAAAAATGTATCAACCTGTTTGATCTGTAGCCTAAAGCTCAAGTCCTGCCAGAGAAAATACCTTTATTTTTTAATATTTGGAAGAGGCATAATAAAGTAACAGCAATATTTTCTATAAAGTAAATGGTCTGTTTAAGAAACATTTTAGGCCAGTTTAAAGATTCTTTCCATGTTTGTCCCTGATTTTCCAAGCCACCACATCACTCACTCTTTTCAGATAGGATGCCTTTGATTTGCACAGCTTTGGCTTAAGGTCAAGCAATGTAACAATCTCAGCAAATCCTGAAATAAAAGACCATCCTCTACAATCCCATGTATGAGGAAGACCCTGAGCAATGCTGGCAGATTAGGGAATGATCTCTTAGACAAAATTAAGAAATATGTAGTCTTGTTCTGTCCTTAGACACTAATATAAGTCAGCTCACACCATAAACTCTTCCCACCAAAGACGAATAGGTGTCTTAGCTGGACCCTTCCCTGCTACATATCTGGAAAGGGAAGAGTCAAGCACAAGTGCATGGCATTTACCAACAGAATGCTTTTTGCTTATATCTGAAGAGCAGCAAGGAAAGACGTCTGTTGACAGCCAGCTGCTGTCACTCACAGCTTCTCAGCCACTTGCACTGCTTTTCAAATTAGGGCTGGGGGGACTCTATCCAGCTATGCCACCTTTATCTCTCCAGAAAAGGTCTGCCAACTTCTCAGCAAAAGCAGCAGATGGGAACAAGCTGCTGCCCCAACAGAACAATTGATCTAGCCTGAATTTCTCTTGGGCTTATCCACTCTAACACAGAACAGAACTATGAAAACACTTTTCAGGAAATGTATTAACCCTTTAAAAGCAGTGAGAAAATAACTGCTCCTCTAGAAAACACAAAGAATCTGAGTGCCACAGACTTGCATGAAATTTCAGACAGTTACTGGTTTTCAGAAAAGGCAGTGCTGGGAATGTCTGAGAATGTCTCTGGAGGAGAACCAGGAATGAGAACTCACGCTGCAAGGATTATCAGCACTGCTCATAAAGAATCTGTAGAGGGCCTACCTTTTCTAAACTGGGACAGATATTCATATGATACAGCTATTTTGTGTTCTTTTATACAGTGATCACAAGGCATTCCTAAAGAAGTACCAAATCCTCAATAATGATACAAATCCCTGAGCTGACACAGGCCAGAGGCATCCTCTTTTAACACAGCCTGCAGAAAGCTGTGTTAAGCAACACACTGGGAGAGCAACCAAAGAGAACAGTTAAAGAATGTTATGAGAAAAAGACAAATGTTCACTGAGGTTGGGTGCACATATTTCTCACTCAAAATTACAGAGACCTGCCAAGCTCTACAGACTTGAAATCAAAGTTGCAATCCTGGCTCCTGCCTCACTTCTGCTTGTGTCTAGCTCTCCTTCTCCTATTTAGCTCTCCTATTGCAGCACTCCAGGCCTCCCTCCACTCCACAGCACTGTGCACCAGAGCCAGCTGGTTTGACAAATTCCCTGTGTTCTAGAGGAGCCCTTCAAAAAGCTTTTTCTGAATTTCAGACTGCCATTACAGTCCCTTCTTATCTCATAACCCAAACTCCTCTACTCTTGACACCCACCCATTCTTCCTCCCCTTCTCAACAGTCTTAGAGAGGTAAAAATAGGAAGACCAAAATTGCAAATTTTGAGCTAATTTGCTCCTTATTTCCATTTCACCCACTAAAATTACCAGTTCTTTCACCTCTGTATGATAAGAATGTATCTAAACTTTTAAATGCAGCTGAAAGAATCCATGGCCTTTCCAAAGTCCTTCTAGGAAAGAAATAATACAATTTGCTACCAATGCAGGCAGTAATTTCTCAGATCTGAAAGTAGATGCAAATTTTCCAAGAATCAAAAATTTTCCAAGAATCATTTCCAGGAGATCACTCTGGAGTTTGCCCTTGCCAAAATCTTGATCCCAGTACCACAACTCCTGCCAAGAACGTGTTGTACCACTAAGCTGTAATTGTCTCTGATGTGAAGACTGATGTCATCACATGATGCTTGAACAAAGGGAAATCCACCCACATCTGACATCATACTACTTTAATCCAGAATTAAAATAAGAAATACAGCTATTGTCACCAAGTCAATCTCTAGAAGATTCCATAAATCCTTCTGAAAAAAATGTACTTCATGAAAGAAGTAGTCTTGAGCACATTGCAAAGCTGTCTTTTGAACAGTTAAGGAAATAAACCTTTGAAAGCTTTCTCTAAAATAGATTTTCAAAAAATTTCATCCAAAATTTTGAAATAACTTTAATTTGAGCTAAAGTCAATTTCCAAGAACCTACTTACATTTTGCAAGATTTTTAGCTGTATTGTAAACTGCCATTTTAAAAAAAATAGCATGCTGCAAGATCAAAAGACAAAACTTGGCAATCTTGTAGATTTCCAAATGCTTCTGATTAGGAATCACTGAATTGATAACATTCTGAAACAAATGTATACCAAGAAATCAAGAGTATGAGACTCCTCTAAATGAACAAGTATTTCAAAGAGATATTAAATATTTAGCACACAGGCTCACACAAAAATATCTGCCTTTGGTGCATTTTATCTATCACAAATTCCACACATGCCACAGGTGTAATGAGCGATAAAAAAGACCCCAAAACAGTGTAATGATTTCTCCCTAGGACATAAGACAAACTAATTTAAAAAATAAAAGTAAATAAACATGACCTGTGACTGTTACAGGTGAATGTGCTGGTTAATGAAGTCTGTGTTAGTGGCAGACAAGTTAGGGATTCTCTCATCTGCTGGTTCAAATGAAATGACAGCAATAAAAAATTCTTTTGAAAGAGCCAGGAAAAAAAAAATCCCACAGAATTTCCCATTCCATGAGCTAGAACTATTTTTCTACAGACTGACAGGTGCCTGTACCTCCAGCACTCTTCTCAGCCTCTCCACAAAACACAGCTATGGCACTTCAGCTCTACACCAATAACTGATGCCACTTAAGCAAAAGCCTCCCTCTAGCTCTTCCCCACTGTGGAGGTTGGGAAAAGGAAAAAGCTGCCAGTCTCTGTCTTCTGTGGGCCAAAAGCTGAAGCCACAAGCAGTGGTGAAGGTATTTTCCTTAAATAACAACAGAATACGCTGCAGCTTGGAAACAAAGGGTGAGTAAAGTGAGAGTCTCCTATGTGGAGTATGGGAGGGGAAAATAAGTAGTATTTGGCTTCTCATAACAGTTCTCACACCTCTAAAAATACACAAGACTGCTCACTCTGTGTAGCTGCCCCACACTTAATACACAGCACAGATGAGATAAACAGCACCTGGCTGTCCTAACACCTTTGTCAGCTCATTACCAGCTATCTAATGCAACAAAGTGTTTTTCTTTCACTTTTGCTCCTGTTAAAATGTAGGTCATGAGGGGATGATCCTCTTCAAGGCATGACTTTTTATCTCATGGTCCCCTCTGAATACCAGTTCAGAGGAATTTGATCAATGTAGTTTATAAGGAGTCTCTGGAATAAAAACTGAGACCTAGTCAGTAGTAAAGGTCCCCAGATGTCTTACATGAAATATTCTCAACATTAGAATCTTTACAATTGACATTCACCTGCTCCACAGAAAGACATCAAACACATTCATAGATCACATATTGAGATGCACATTATCAAAAGGCTAGTTTTTCCCTGCAACATGCCAAAGTTTGCTGAAGTGAGTTGCTGATGGAAGGTGTGAAAATGTGAAAAATTACTGATCTTGGATTGCAACGTATGTTGACTGAATTTGGAAACTGCCCTGAGCACACCTACATCTATTGAAGTTCTTTCCTGACACAGACTATAGATAATTCCTGAGTGAGCTACAGCCAGCATCATCAAACAAGGGGAAAAGTTCACTACCAACAGAGAAGAAAGAGCAAATGATATAAATTTCTCAGACCACCTGTGGTTCCTTTTTGGTTTCCTCTTCTCTTCTTCAATGAGACACGCATTCTCACAATTTAAAAAACAAAGCTAAATGATCCTTTCACTTCTCTGAAGCAATTTTTCTTTTAAATAAACCTGAAAATACTGAGAATGATACTTCCAGAATCTATCAGAAGAATCTGCTCAACAACCTGAACACTCATATTGTCTGCAAATTTCCTACTTTCTTCACAGTTGCCCAGCACATAACAATGTCTGTACAAGAGACAGCAGCTGCCTTGCAACCAGCGAGCTCAGCACCAGAGAAACGGCTGTGTCTAACAAATGAGATATCTTGGTTATTTTGACATGTTTAACACATGTATTTCTGGCTTGTCACCAAGAACATTTAACATATTTTGCAACACTTTACTACTCACAGACATATGCTATTGCACTGCTTTGAGTGAAAAAGCAGTTATCTACTGTCTAACAATGTCTGCTCCAATTCAGTCTCCCACCCTATCCACATGGCACTCTCCTACTTTGGCCATAAATACATTCAAATCAGGAAAGGAGGTAACTTGTGTGCCAGCCCTCAAGGTCTCTTCAAATGTGACCAAAAGACTTACTGATCTAGATTTAACAGAAGTCTAGCATGATTTGAGGCATGCAGTTCTCTTTTGGAAGCCTAGGACACTCAAATTTTACCCCCAATCCAACTAGAACCCATGTTTATTCATCTTTAAGTGGGCTGCTTCTGTGGGCTCTAACTGGCTTAGAAGAACATGCTGATTTGAATCACTTGAGAGGGAAGCAGACAACACATGGGCAGGATGGAGCTTGTCAGTACAAATCCAAGCTTTTGGAGACATCAACATCTGGAAAACTATCTTCACAAACTTAACAGGGAAAGAATTAAAAAAAAAAGAAAAAAAGAAAGAAAACCCCACTTCATTGAAAATATGGACCACTAAAATAAATCAGACGTTTTACACTGTAGAAGTGTCTATTTTCCTCCAGCCAGTACAGAATCTAGATGAGTTTCTAATCTAGGTGAGATTCTAATCTGAAACCCAAGACAAAACTGTCATCATCATATATAAAAAAAATCTCACTCAAATCACTGGGAATCTTTCAACAGCTTCAACAGCATCAAGGTTTTAGCTCACATAGGTTATCTAGTTTGGATTTTCTTGGTTTGATTATTCATCCTAATGAAGAGCATAAATCAATGCAAATACCTTTGAGAATCTTCAGCTGCATGTCAAGTTGCATTTAAACCATGCCTTACTACATTGCAGAGGGGACTTAGCTTCATAGTCAGATGACTCTGAGAGTTCCAACACGAATATTTTACACAGCATACAAGAGCTGTATGAAGCCTAATACACTCTTACTCTGTGCTGAGTAAGAAACTGAGAAAAGCTGTATGCTGTGCTTCTTTCATCACTCTTCAGAATGATTTCTTTATTTTATGAGGAAGCATAGATCATTGAAGCCTAATGCAAATAGGCAGCAAATGTGCTACATATCCAAACAGAACACAAACCACAGCACATACTGTATCACAGTACAATTTCTAAGTGTCATATAATAGCTGATCAATGAACTCAACGTTTTTTATCACTGTAAAGTCACAACTTCTCTACATATTGCAATGATTTCTTTTATTAAGTGTGACCACTGTTATTTGCATGATCAAGTAAGATGTCTAGACTATGTGAGCATATAGGACAAACATCACATTCACAGCAACAATTTCTTCACCACTGTAGTCAGAATTAACTTTACAATGTCTTGTCTAATGATATAAATAGATGGAAGCCATTATCATTCCAGGATACCTTCTCCTGTGCTGAAGTGCTAAGTGCACAATACTACACACAGAAAGACTTTGCATTATTACCTGTACTCTTAAAAGGTATTCTTTCTGTTTTGAAAAGGTTAATGCTGTTTATGTTATCCATGTCTAGAATTCCAGAAGGAATGAACTTATTTATGACCTGCTCAGTCTTCATTAAAAATTCCAGTTTTCTTAAGTGTAAAATGGAGTATTGCTAATTGCAGCTTTTAACTTCTGGAATACACATATTACTCAAACAGAAGGGAAAGGAATAATTTGAAAGTGGAAAATGTCCAAGTTATGGATGTAGTGATACACCAGATTCCATGCACTATATAAGAATGAAGACTGCACACAAGTTTTTCCTTAGTATGGAAGAACCTACCTTATTGGGAAGATTTCAACCCAAGATGGGATTAAGCATTTTCATGCCACTAACCAACACAATTCATCACCAAGAAATCTGATTCTGCTGTCTTGATTACATTATTTTATAGTGTACCAATCAAAGTCCACGGCAATTAGGAAGCCATTAGTCTAGATTTTCCAAAAAGCTGGATAAAACTACTGCCCATAAGGGCCTACTGAAGCCAGTCTATCAATATTAAGGACTGTGGGGTTACTTTGTACAAACACGTTTCCTGGGCATATTGGATGCTTCTAGTACTGGATTTGGTATAAATATTCTAACTTTCAGTTTTCTACTTTTTCATACGCTCAGTGTACTCAGGTCAGTCAAATTTGTTTCTGCTTGTAACACATTTATCTATAACTGAAAAAAAACCCCACCAAAACCATACAACTTAAAATTTGAGAAGAGTCACTTTTTCCCCCATTAAGACTTCTCAGTTCTTCACCAGAGTTTCCTGATGTTTGATATAATAAGCAGAAGTATCTGTCCACTCCATCTGTACAGAAGTATGGCATATAAGGCTCAACACACAGCCTGTAAAGAAATGCTATTTTCACCCCAGCAAACAAAGACAAGAGTTCCTCCAGATGAGCTTTTCCTTCTTCCCCTGAGAGCAGAAGCCTAGTAAAGCTTGCCAACAAAGTTAATACTTGGGCTGGATAAACAGTCCCTTAGATTGAATTTTTAGCTCATGCTCATGAAAATCCAGCTCTGAGGTGATGTGTGTAAGCAGGTACCTCTCAGCTTTCTGTAAGATTGTCTCAAGTCAGGGTAGCCCACACTAACTCCTTTTTTGTATGCAAAATAAAAACCAGTTCATATATACTTTGGAGTAAAAGCCACCTTATCACAGTAGAACAAAGTGATTACCAGTGTCTTATTTCCACTCCTTGTTTTATACATATGTAGCAAAGCACCAAGACTTAACAAATCTCCAAAAATCTGATGCCTCCAACTTAAAAAGAAAAATAATTTCACTGGAACTGGGCTCCAAGATGTAGCAAAGTTTGCATGATGTGGAAACAGAAAAACATCCAAGGAGTCTATTTTCCCAATCAAACCAAATAGCTTCTATTGTGATTTTGACCTCCCAATCTAAATCACATATTTATGACTATTAATTAATAATAGGAAACAGAAAATATTTGCCTTAGCCTCTTTAAATAAACCAGCTAACAAAACCCAATTCATCCTGATGTGTTGCTATAATCAAAAGTAGAAACTGAAAGCATCATTGTCACTTTTACAGCCCTTAGCTCTGGTTAAAAAAAAAAGCATCCACTTGTCCCAAAATTATGGAATGTATACACAGATTGTGGAATCGCTACTGTTTCCACAATAGCCTAACTTAATGTGCAGATCTGTTTTAATAGGTTAGCCTTTTTATTATTGTCATTATTTTAAGTAGTTTACATTATAAAAATACATTTGTAGCAGTGGAACAAGATAATTCACTTTTCTATAATGGAAAATAGTTTTCAGCTGTTTCTGGATTCAGATGTATCCCTTGGTCCTAGGCAGTGTGGCAGTGTTACTTCTATGCTCAGTTAAAACCTTTTCCCAGTACCTTTTTCTTCCTCATAACTGACAGCATCACTTTTGGTTTGCATCAAGAGAATTTGTTCTCCCTGCTCCACTGTGGCAGCAAAAACGCAGCTCTATTACTTTTTCTGTATTAAAAGGAATGTATGAAATACAGGTCCTCATCAGTTCTTACTGAAGATCAAATTTCAGTTGCATAACAAACAGTGACTCTGCATGACATAATGGGGCCTTCATGCGTGAGACAGCTAAACTGAAAAAAATATCATACATCATTATCTGCTTTTGTCTGGACATAGAAGAAATTTGTCTCAGGAAATAAGTAAATTGCATAAATAATCCAAAAGTCAATCAAAAAAGTTTTCAAAAGACTTAAAACAATATCTTTTTAACCCTCAAGATGATTTCTAGTTAACATATAGATACTTTACAGTAATAGTCCCTGTCTTGTGCAGGAGTCAGGCTACATGAGAGGATCACAGTCTATTTCAGATGGGATATCAGTGAAATATTAACATCAAAATTCGGTTTTATGCAGCATTTAAAGGCTCTTGAAGGAGAAAAAAAAAACCTGCTTTCAGACTGGAAGGGTTTATTAAAAGGTCATAGCTTCAATATCAATTACCATTTTAACTCATCAATTTACACCTATAGCAGTAGAAAGTTCATTATATGTGGCACTTCAGTTTCAGAACATATAAGAACTTGCTGCTTATATGACCGTCAAAGTTTTAGGTACTTGGGAACTCCTGAATAAGCAACTACAGGAATGTATCTCATGAGTCTGTATGAATTAAGAAATAATTTGGGTAACCACAAAAACAACATATAGTATGCTAGCAATTTTAAGATCCTCCAACTCCTGAAAATTCTACGTATTCTTAGGTCTAACATCAATTTAATCCATCGCTTGTTCCCTAAAAAGAATTTGTGAAAATGTAAGTTCCTTTTTTTTTTTTCTACTGGTTTTATGTGAAAAGAACATCTGAGCCCAACATTAATCTTTTCTTCATTTATAATAGCTGCCTACCTACCCTCACTTCAGCCATTTAGCAATCCTGTTATGAAACAGCTGCTATTAGTGAAAAAAAGTCCAAACTGGCAGCATTCACAGAGCACTGGGAACACAGAGCATTTTAAGATGTTTCTAAAACTCCCCATCGATACCCTCTGATTCATTTTTTCAGGACCCTACCTTAAAGCCTCAAACCAGGATTATGCTTCTAAAGCCTCAATATCAGAAAGTCTGGCTTTTCTCTTGATTTTCCCATGGAGGACTTCCTGTTTCTCTAGACCAACCTTCTTAAAACATTTTTTTCCACTCTTTTACTGCTGCTGAATCTGATTCAAAAGGGGCCCATCTGTTCCAGCTACATCATCAGGAGAGTTCTGCACTTTCACACAGCTGACGAGGTTTCTGTCCCCATGCAGAGGCTGGAATTTCTCCACCCACCCCGTTGGCCCAGAAATTATGTAAAGTAAATGATAGATCCAAAAACCTGATCATTTCTATACTGGCTGTTTCTCTAATGTAAACTCTCCTTTTCTCACATTTTGCAGGGCCCTAATTTGTTCCTTCAATAAAATGCACCATGAAACTTGAGCGCAATTTCCCAATGGAAAGAAAACAAAAATCCCACCAAATAAACTAATCTTATTATAAATTCCACAAAGCAGTTCAAAAAGCCCAGATAGGTGATTGCTTCTATTAAATTCTATCAACTGCTGGAGCAGTTTCTTTAGGAATTCTAATACTTCCTTAGAATTTAAGTGACTTAGCCTCCACTACATTTTGCAGACTGAAAGGCAACTACCTGCAAATATAACATGAACCAAATGGAAAATTGTATTTAACAGTACCCACATCACAATTAACCTGTCATATGTTCTGCAATGGCATTCTCTCAGACAGCATAGATGCACCAGCTTGGCCTGAATGCAGACTGTACTCTCCAAAATACCTGTGACCACTTAATTCCTGCCACTCATTCAAGGCTCAGGGAGCTTGGTCTGTTCAGCTTGGACAAGAGTCACAGGAGACCCTAAAGCACCTTCCAGTGCCTATGAGCTGGAGAGAGCATTTGAACAAGGGCATGTGGTGACAGGACAAGGGGGAATGGCTTTAAATGAAAGAGGAAAGATTTAGATTGGATACATGGAAGAAATTCTTCTCATGGGGGTGGTCAGGCCCTGGCACAAGTTATCCAGAGAAGCTGTGGCTGCCTCATCCCTGGAAGTGCTCAAGGCCAGGCTGGACAGGGCTTTGGGCAATCTGGTCTAGTGGAAAATGTCCCAGGCCCCTGGCAGAGCATTGGAAGTAAATGGTCTTTAAAGTCCATTCCAACCCAAACCTTCCATGATTTCATGATTTTCTGGGCAAAAAACTCATTCAACTGTATCTGCATCCCTGCTTTGACAGAAAATATCTTCTAGATAGAGTTTAAAAATAAATTTACTTTTGAGACAAAGAAAGCTTTGCAGGAAGTTTTCTTTAGTTGCTTTTTTATAAATGAGCCTAAGTAAAATAAGAACAATTTTAATTTAGAAAAAAAAATGCACAAAGGTTTTGGATTGTTTTAGTTAAGATATAATGGAACGAAAAAATAAATTCAAATGGCACAGATTTCTACCTGCATCTGAATGCTATCCACTGCAACTAGCTGGACTTGGTAACACTTCCTAAATGCAATTTCTGGACAGAAGATGGCAAGCTGTTTATTGTGGTAGTTACTGTACTATGGAATGGGCTTTTTTTCTACCCATTCAGTTGATTTTGGTGCAAGCTGTGTCTCATCTCTTCATGGAGCATTAAGGAGAAGTCTTTTCTTTGCACACATTACTTCTTTACAATATCTGTGAAAGGTAAAAGTGGAGAATTTATTTTTATTGATAATATGAAATTTTCACGTAGTCACAGGAATGAATTACATCCGAATAGTATTGATAAGTTTCCCTACCAAATATAATGCATGCATTTTAGCTCATTTAATCTTGGCAAACCTCAGAAGTTAATAAGTTAGTAATCAAGAAACAAAATAAATTATATTAACATATTTTAACAAAATAAAAATAAAGCTCAAGTCACTATACCTTGGAATCATATTTTACCTATAATGAGTCACACAACCTTATCAGTAAAATTAATGAAAAAAATTTGAAATTAAGTTTGGGCAATTTGTTCAGTTGAGAATTAGGCTGATTAAATGTCAATATTCTGAGCACTCTCACATGAAAAAGTGTTCTATAATCTGACAAATTAAACAAGAATAGTAAGTCTTCATGGAGTTCAGGGTGTAAAAATAATTTATTAGCTTCTGATCATAAAAAATTAGCTACTCTTCTTGGGTTTTTTAAACAGCAGCAGTCAAAAAAGTGACAATTGAAAAGCGTTCAATAAAAATAAGGCAAGCTTTGTAAATTGATTTTTTCTTTAAAAATCAATGCTGTAGCACTACAGAATCAAGGGTAGCAGAAAAAAATAAACAAAAAACTTAGTAAAAATCACCAAGCCATTTCAGTGTTATCACTTTAGCTAGCCAAGGAAGCATCGGTAAAGCAGTATGAAAGTAAACTTTTACTTTGAACCTATTAAGAGTTAATTAAGATTTAAAGGCATCCCTTTGGGGGAGGAAGTGAAGTATGCCCTAGTGATGATAATTTTATATTCTATTGGTTTATGTTTGTAAAACATGAGAGAATAGTGAACCAAAAGCCTGCGAGACAGCACGCCTCGACTCTACTCTTTCTGATCCATGATCCGCTGAAGGCAGAGCTTCATGTAGGAGTTTTTATTGCGTATTTCTATCACTGCATCTCTGACAAGTTCAATGAACATCTGAGGCCAGAGCTTCTGCAACGACTCATTTTTCATATTGATGTCAGCTGCTTCTTCCACTAAGTTCTCAATGTATGTCTGGCAAAATGTTTTTCTTTCTTTGATTTCCTGCATGAGAGAAAAATTACACAATGTATAAGAAAAAGGAAAAAAAAGGTTAAACAAGAGCAAATCCCAAAAAAATCTCCCCATGGTTTTATGTTGCATGGCCCAGGGTCTATGTCCAGTTTTTATGAGTGTGCCATAGACCCTTAATATATTCATAATATTCATACTATATTAAGTTATTAATTTATCTGAAATTAACTTTCAAGTAATTATATAAATATCTGTTAACAGCATTACAATTTGTGTTGCTTTCTGGCAGAGCAGTGAAAATTTACAGAAATTATTAAGCACTAAACTATTTTGTCTTCTCTCCCTTCCCAGAATTTCATCCTTATAGCACAACAGCTGAAAAGCGTATGTTTCTCTACCTGCCCTAACAAGAACATTGTCATAGAAAAACATGCCAGTACCCATCCTTTTCTACAGGCACTCTGGCAAGTGCTGGTTCCTAAATGTGCATTACATTAAATACTGAAGTAAAATGAAAAACTTTAAAAATAATAAAAAGATACTGTGCTTTGTGCAACTTCTAGCTTTGCATTTTAGTAACTCAAGCTGTATTAATCCCTGCTTCTGCAAAGTTTCTATAAAATGCCTTAAGCCTTGAACAGTAGGTTATATTGGAGCTAAATATCTAACTAGTTTGGATGGTGGCATTGTTAAAAATGTGAGATCATGCTTCAGGCCACAAAAACAAATGTTTTCTTTATTGTATAATAAAGGTGAGAAAATGCTTTCTAGCAGTTTCAGCTAAAATCCCAAATTATTAATCAAAGACCCAAGACTGTCATGCTTTAGCAATACACTTCTTCAGTCACATTTCTGATGTTAGTTTACTGCTGCAGGGGAAGTGGAAGGCGTCCTTTTTGCCTGGATGTACTCTTGTGACACCCTGCAGTACCTGCTGCCACATGCACAATGCTACAGCAAAGGACAAGGTGGGAATTGCTGCACTGGGAAGAGAAAACAACACATTTACTTAATGGGCTGTACGAATACTAAACTTATTTTATTTTATTATAGGGCTGGTTCCATGGTAAAAGACAAAAGGAATACTTCACTGTCTTACTCCACGCTGTTCAAAGATGTAAGAGCTACTGTCACAGCTTTTGAGACTAAAATGTTTTCTTAATTTAATCTCTCTACACATGCAGTCACTGTCTCCTTTTAATGATGTGGATTTAAGATAACAAAATCACAATGGAATAAGAGAATTCAGTGATTACTGAACTTGATTTAATTTCTTGCACTACAGGATTTATATATTTCCAAATGATCTAAAAGCAAACAATGGGACAAATGTGGGGAATACCCACAGTTAGAATTCAGAATGATTACTCAGAAGGGAGACTATGGCTAAAAAAATCATATTCTCCCTGGGAACAATTTCCCTCTCCCCAAGCAAAAGAATTAGCAGATCAGAAACACAAACTAAAATAAGCGTGACTGATGCCCTTGTCTGAAACAAGCCAGCTTGCAATTTTATTAATAATTAAATCTAATACATTGCCTATATGTTTATTTTCCTGTAACTCACTTAAAAGCTAGGAAGCAGCCTTTTATTACTTCAGCCTGCACTATCTCACGTATTCTCTAAAGGTGCTCTTCACCAATTCATTCAGGGAAAATCCAACATGTGCAATATTCATTTTTCTTCATAAACATATTGTGCCCACTCCATATGGCTTGTACATGAGAATGTACTTCTGAGACTGTGGCACTGCTCAGGAATCACTTCACCAAAGACAGAAACTGAGCATTTTGAGTATTTGAGTATTCTGAAAAAAAGACTGGTTAGATAAAATGTTTGATCAGATTTGTAAATATGTTAAGCAGTGATCTTTTAAAACCACTATTCTCAATAACACAACTGAAACTTGATAGATTTATTTTATTATTCAGATAAATTTAAGGAGTACTAGCCTAAGGTTACCTAACACAAAATGTAAACATTTTGTAATGATATATTTTACCTCAAGCTTTTCCATATGAAAATCCTTCGTCATGTAATTCAATGTTGCTCGAGCTGTGCTTTCTCCTCCGCTTCTTCTGTTATCACTACTTTCCTCACTCCCAACCCCAGATTTCTTTCCCTTTCCCTCCAGCAGATAATGGAATTGCTTCCTCCTGTGAAATGAGATTTACAATCCTAATTAACTTTTAAGTGCAGACATTTCTAGATATTGTGAGGGGGTATTCTCCTTTTAAACACACACTTTTGAGCTTTAAAGTATATTGCATCCTCATTAAAAATACATATGACTCTAGATGTCCCTCCATTAATTTGTCTCTAAACAATTGACCTTGATATAGGAGACATAGCATCTCCTAAATAGGAAGTCTAGCAGCTTTAGTTTTATTAAGTATTTGTCTTCAGAAGACTAAAAATAGGGGGCTTGGAACCCTTTTTTACAGTACAACTCTTAAATCTGTTAACCATTAATTAACCACTGTTAAACAGCCACTAAAAATACCCAGTTCTCCATCATGAAGGTCCACAAGTCTTCAGCAATCCCAGTTCAAATGGAGAACTGAACATGCAGTTCATTTGTGTGCACATTCATTTTAATCTCCTCAGCAGACTTCATACAAATTCTGGGAAAACCTCTGGCTACATGGACCAGGAGATGGTAACACCTGTTCATTATGCAGAGGACCTATCTTCTAGAAGATGGTATTTGTGAAATTTTTATACTTTCACCTAAAAAGAATTCATCATAAGAACATGCAAAAGAGTTAAACAACATGTTCTGAACAAACTCCAGCTCTGTTCCTTTTATTTTACCTGGATTCTCCAAATAATGAAAGCATGCGATAATGTGGCAGCTCTGAAGATGCCACATATGCCAGAATGCCAAAGAGCCGTTCTGCCTTTAAAATATCATTTTCAGTAACCTGTGAGAGAGTGGGAGGAAAAAAGGGAAAAAAACTACATTTCAAAATTAGCACATTCATATTGCATTACATATCTATATTGAGAAATAACTGCAATTTGTTATACAGAACACTGCACACAGATCTGCAGCAGGCACATCTTCAAAACATAGACTTGCTTTTACTTTAAATGTATTTTAGAAGAAAGCAAATGAGGTACTGGTGCTTGTTTTATTTCCTGTCATTCTAGACATTTGACTGTATATACATGATGCCCTGTGCTTCATGATAGTCTTCATGAAATGAGGAATTTTATAAAGGTTTCTTACACTCATTTTCCGAAAGCCAGATATATTAATTCTGCTCCATAATGCATGCACTTAAAAAAGGTCTACTGGAAAAATTCTGATTAAGTTATGCTGGAGAAACAGATTCTGGGCATGCACATGTGAAAAGATAACTTACAGACTCTCTTATTTTGGCAGCATCATGTAAAAGGCTTTATAAAATAGAGGCTTTAGAGGGAAAAATTTTTCTCTGCATTTTTCAGCTCCTGAAAATAAGTGTTCACTCATTATATTTCTCTAAATGTTTACCATACTGTTGTTTCAATATTAAATTCCAGTTGTCTCCTTAAACTAACTTTCAAGGGTTGAAAAATTTTCAGGATTCATTTTATACAAAATTGAAGTGTAAAGAAGGTGGAAGAGATTCATTCTCTGGTGGTGGTGGTTATTATTTTTTGTTTATCTTGGCTTGTAATCCCTGGAGACCATGGCCTGTGTTTCATCTCCACTGATGGCCAGACTATGAACTGACTTCAACTGCCAAAAGTTTGTTGGCACAGTTTCTGGACTCCTGGCTTTGTAATGAGTGCAGAAACGATCTTTATGATCACTAAATCTGACCTGGATAACACTGGACAATGAAACTCACTGACTTCTTAACTTTTGGATGAAATGTAATTTCCATTCATCCTATAACGTATTTTGGGAAAGCAACCCATTATTAAATACACTTCAATACCCAAAATATTTACTAAGCACTTCCAGACAAACTTTGTATTCTGTTTTACTGAAATGAGTAAAATGGAATTTTGGTCCACATTAACAGATCTTTACTGTATTCTTGTGCAATGTTTAGAGAACATCTAAACATCTAAACATTGCACAACACTTTAGGCAATCTACACTTGCCTAAAGTATACCGCAACGGCTTAGTGCAGGGGTATATTCAGTGAAAACACAGATCAGGAAATCAGAAATATAAAGTCAATTCCATTTTTACAGTGGAATTGTTCATTTTCACTGAAAATTGAGTAAATCTTACTTAGTAGCCTTGGAGTAGATAACCTTGCTGAACAGTCTGTAACAGAAGCAAGGTCTAAAACAAAGAGCACAGAAGGCAGCTAGGGAAACAAAGCCCAGTGCAGGCAGAAATGCCTGCTGGAGAAATAAGTGATTTTAATGTATTTATTTATGTTAAGAGAAGCATAAAGACCAGGTCAACAGAGACAGCAATGCTGAATACACTCTTGAGCTCACACAAACTCATGTTCTCTATCTTAGTGCAGTGCATTGTTTGCTCCATTAATCACAAAAAGATTATAACGGTAGTATCACATAAATGTAAGGCTTTATGCTTGCCCCTTGCCAAGTGCACAGAAAAGGCACCGACTGTGCCAGCAGGCCCTGCTCAGGGAAAGGGATGCATCTGTCACACTCTATTCCATACCACTGGGTGGACAGCAGTCTGGAGGGCTTGGTAACTTCAAACCTTGACAATTTAGAATCAATCTGAGATTACTATCACTGGGAAAAACTTAAAGTAGTATCCCAATAAAAATAATTTGCTTCTTCACAGTTAGCAAATGTAACAATTGGACAAATGTAACAATTGGGCACAGAATCATTGTTAGGGGGAGACCAACACTCAGTTTCTAGCCTGGAATATTAACTGGAATGAAAGGGGAAGGTTGGGGAGAAAGTGAAAGTTTTTTTAAAGAGGATTTTTACAGTTTGAAAGTGCTAGAGTGATGTAATTTATTTAGTTAATTCAGTTAGTATATACTGCTTTTACTTTGCAATTCTGTGTACCTCAGAGCTGACAACACAATAGTCTCCACAAACATTGCCCACTAATGGTAATCAGAATAGCAGAATATGCACATTTCCTTTTCTGTCACCTGAACTTATTTAGGGCTGATCTAAGGTCTGAGAATCACTTCAGGGGTTGTGTTCTTTATATTGAAATAGGATTATCTACTACTCATGCTAATCCATAGGTAATACACATCTGCAAATCTAGATATCATGACTTCTGCTATAGGGTGATGAAGAACTGAAATCAGAACTCTTCCTTCTGCTTAGCTAAGACACTTTTCAAATGATTAATGACACTAGATGAAAAATTCTGTATGCACATCTTCATGCAGTGTGGTCTGGATGAAAAAGTTTGCTGAGGACAAAAATGTTCTTGTCATACATATTTAAGATCTGATATATGTCCTACATAAAATCACGCTGTGGTACATGTGCTCCATTTACTAAATTAATCCTAGAACTACTAAATACAAAGTTTTCCCACCCAGACTGAACTTGTTGACCTTGAGATTGTAACAAAAAATCATCTTAAACAGTTGTGTTACTTTCTTTCTCCATGAAGACCAAACACACAAGATTGTTCTTCTATTTCCTTTTCATTTGAATCACTAGTGTTGATTTTGAAAATCTGATGCACTAAAAAAATAAATAAAATTTTTATTTTTAAAATCAAATGTGAAGAGCATTTTTTCAGCAGAGTACTAATTCAAAGTTATTCTATATTTTTCAAGGAATTACTGATTATCACTAGATATTTTTCCTTTTCAAGATACTGTGATGTTGGAATGAGTCCTATTTCCATCCATCCTTTCTTTGCTAGTTAATTAATTTAATCTCTTTACCCACTCTTACTCTTCTGAGTAGCTAATATATGTTTTATATAACTAAAACCAAGTAAACCACAACATCCAGCTAGCTTTGGCTGGATCAGATAACAAGTATATCTAATCCAAAACATATGATGATGACCAAATTAAAATACCAGATCTAAATGCTAAAGCTGTGTATTATTTTTGCTCTAATTAACTTCCATAACATCTCTTAAACTTATTTAGCATTTAAAATTGAATGTGCATTCAAACATTGTGTTGCATTGTAACTATTTTCACCCCGCTTATGATCAAAGCCCAAGTATAAAATAGCTGTTGTATATGCTTGAATAAATTTACTTTCAATTGAAGTAAAGGGGAATACAAAGTACAAAGAACAGCAATATTAGTGTCCTAACTTCCTATTTATTTAAACATAAAATGCACACCCCCAACAAAAAAAACCCACCCTAAATATCTTGTACCTAGCAAGCAGAAAAAAATTTAAAACAAAAATCTATTTGACAGACCTTTCCTGTGACAAGCTTAAAGCAGAAAATATGATTCTATGGTATTGTGTAACAGTAGCAGTTACAAATAATCATACACAGTAAACTACTAAGGAGTCTGTGAAACACATTTTTGTGTAAGTAGTCAATGTCAGCACTGTGATTTTCTCAAAACCAATAAAAACTGCTTCTTAAAATCAAGTAAAATTGTGCAGTTCTTTAATAATAATTTCCACATAATTTTATTAAATAATATTAATTGCACAAGAAATTATGTGGTGAAGTCCACTTAAATATTTTCCTCCTTAATACTGAGAAGACACTGTCAGGGTCATATTCATTTCATCAGGAATTTGTCTGCTCTTTTAAAAACAACACTAATTTATCCTGTAAGAACAATTATAAGAAGCAACACCATCCTACCTTCACTCCATTTATCTTCTGTAGATTAAAATGGTTCAGTCTGAACAGAACATAGTATTTCCACAAAGTTAAGCTGACAACTGGATTTCCCTGAGGATCAATTGTCAACTGTTCCATGCGATGCATCTCAGCCAATGCATTGAACTGCTGCAGCGCCACAAGATTTGTCTCCTTAAACTTCAGGTGCTAAAAAAAGTCAAATCCCAATAAATTAAATAAGGAAACAATAAAGAGTGAACACAATGATTCCTATTCTGTGCCACTCAATTTTCAAAGTGTAAAAATCATGTGTCTGATGAAGCAACTGAGCTCATTTCATTTGAGGTCTCTGTAGCAAAACACATCAATGTATCAACCAAGTGCCGTATTACATATACTAAGAGATGTCAACATTACAAGCCCCAAGCAATTTGTAAATTCTTTACTTAAAGCAGGATTACTTTCAGTGTTCCATAAAGCAATGATACTACTTAATCAATGTCTACTTTAATCCTGCAAGTAAAGCATGTGCAATATCTACACATAGAAGTAATTACAATAGATGCTTTTAAAATATTCTGCCCCTTTTGGGCACAGGCTGCTGGCTTAATTCATTCCCTGCCCTACACTAATGTCCCTATGAGCATGGTGGATGCTACAGTAACATTATTCTGGGAAGAGAAGGAGGAAAAATTGATGGTGAAGATAAAAATTTAGTTGTGATTCTGTTATCACCCACAAACTTCCCCCACCCACACTGAAACAACTGTTTCATCAAGACAGATAAATTTGTCCTAAGCTCCCCTGAAATTTATCAGTCTCAACTAAGCATTCAAATTTTGTTATAGTCAAAATCTTGAAAAGCAGCAGGGAGCTCCAGAGCCAATCAATCTGAGCTACAAATTACTTATGTTTGTTATCTCTATTTTAATATTTGCATCAAAATGACTGATATGAATGACTAAGAAAAAAAGAGAGACATACTGAAGAAACTTCTCATTCATACTGCTTTTCTTTGTCAAGAACTGAGGAATTCCATGAACTGTGCTAATTTGCTTAACTACTCCTTCTAATCTTTTTATCCTATCAGCAATTTGCCCTTTGAAGTCATGACACAAATGAAGTCTTCCTGATACCATGGATCCATAACAATAGTACAGAACAACAGTACTGTATTCACACACAAGTTCTGCAACTTAAAAATAATTAGGTAGGTCAAAGGAATTAAAAGAAATAAAAACCAGTCTGAAAAGAAATCTAAATTAAAATGATTGATTTTTAAGTATCAAGGTTAGCATTATAACATAAGGAAATATGCAATTCTTATCTGTGTCTATTTACTTGAAAGCACTTAGTGGGGGGCTATGCCAAAGTAAGGTTCTGTTAGACAATCCATGTTCCATAGCTGTTCAGAGCTGAAACATGAGGCATGCTCACCACACAATTAGGAAATTTTGTCTTCAGTTTTGCTAATACTTGAACAATTTCATCAAATTCTATGAACATAAAGGAGACTGTGGCAATAATGCCAGCTGTTTGAACACTCCAGTTTCGATCCAGGCACTCCAGTGCTCCAGCACCATACAAGCCAAGAGTGTCTCCTTCCACTTCCACTAAATGAGACTCTAGAACAGACAAGCCTTGTACTGCACTGCTCAGGATTGTATCAAGAGATCTGCAGAGGAAATAAAAATACAGTGATACAAATGAGATGATTTTGAAATAATATCATCACTCTACTGAATAGCAGTCCTTTCTTTTACCAAAACTCAACTGTCAAATACAATGGCATTTCTCAGCATTCATTCATTTTCAGTACCCCATCTGGTTCAAATACACTATGGGCTGGAAAACCCTTCTTCCATCAAGTAACACTGTATTTGCTCTACTTCTTCGGCAGAAAGGCTCTGGGTGTATTTGAGTTGGTGGTGGGGTCAAATTAAATAAAGAGTCCATTCATATTTAGTAATTTGCTTTAAAATTCCAGCTCAGAATGCTAACCTAGCATGCTTCATGTTGCTTTAGATATCTAAACAAAATTTTTAAAAATGTATTTATTTAAGCTATGTCCCACTCACATTCTGTTTGCTATTTGAAATGTAAAAGTGGACATAAGTAATAACTCAAGCATTTCTTTCAAATAATGTGACCTTTCCAATTCACAAGAGTAATTTTAAAATTAAGCAATAAATCCAGGTATTCCTGACTCCTGTCTCTTTCTGTCCTACTTTCAACATGATACATTCAGCTGGCTGGCCCTAAAGTGTACAGAGAACTCAAGCACAAATTACGGTTATTAAATTACAGTATTAATTAAAGTTATGTAATGATTGTCATTATTTTATTCTTTACCATATTTTTAATCTTTTTAATGTATTTTAACTAGTAGCAATCATTTGACTAATGTTCTCTTGACAATCACAATCAGAACTCTAAAATTTCACTCAACTGAAAATGTTGAGAGCCCACCACTTCATATGTGAAGCTCTAATCATGTATCTATGCTGAATTTCACCTGCAATTTTATTGCTTAGTAGCTCATCTTGATATTCTTCACAAAGATAAAACACATACATCAAAACAGCATCATTTCTCAAGCAATGGGAATTTGTTCATTAACAGAACAACGATCAAACTACCATAATTATACTGACTTGGTCATGGGGGAGGGATCACCAACACTGAATTAAATGGCAAAGAAACTGAGCAGGCAAGAAAGCAGTGGGTGAATGCATTCAGGGAAAGCTTTGGAAACACAAGAATAGAAAAGATGATGGCAATTTAAAAATGCTAAGGAAAAAGTGTTTCAAAAGATGTAGCACTTGACTGGAGATAAGAACCAGGTCTAGCCATAATAGACAAAATCTCAGATGAGTTCTTCTTGTGAGAGACAAAGACTTCCTGAGCATCCCTGACATTGCCAGCATTGACCAGGGACAGCAGGAAGCTGTAATTGCTATTGAATTTGTGCAGACTATTTTTTCAGACATTTGGCTGAGCTAACCAAGGTTGAAGCACTACTTTGGTTTTAGCCAATGTTCATTAAGTTCTGCAGTGGGTTCTGGCCACACGGCCACCTTTTTAGATGCAAATAAGCAAAAATATTATATTTTAAACTAAGAATACTAAAATTATCCTGAGAATAAAACTAAGTCTGGTAACTGCTACTATTAAACTAGCATGGGTGTGAAAGCAGCCCAATAAAAGACGCTGCAGTTCAAATTAAGAGCCTGAATACAACTATGATACCTCTTCATACACAAAGAGATTACAAATCTTCATAATGCTCATACATCTTCATTTTGCTCATTTAAACTGAAGGCAACAATCTAAGCTGTTAAGGAAATGAACAGCCTCAAGAAGGGTCAGGAATTTACATTTAACATTTCTTGTAAACATGAAGTTGTCCTTTATTTAGCAAAATCACATAATAATTTAGCTTGCACTTCTTTAAGCAATGAGTTACTGTTCTATTTCTTTTAAACATGTTACTTATTACTTATGGTCAATAGTAAAGTAAACAATCTTTTCACTGTGAATTTGCACATGTAGTACTTTAGATAATGAAATACAGTGAGATCTTAGAGGTGAGAAGTAGTAACCTGAAACTTAAGACATGAACAGGTAAAAGTATCACCCAATAAAATACCTGCTTTCTTCAGGAAATACATATGCAGCACTGCCATTGATCTGGCAGGGCTCATTTTCTTTATCTTTGTTTAAAGAAGCCTCAAGAGCAATTCGGTTCTGCTGGATCTCCCACTGCCGAGCAATGTTACCAATCGTTAACCGCTTCTTTTCCTGAAACAAGACACACAAGTCATCATAAGGCATGACAGGGCAGGATCAACATGTTTGTTTGTTCAGCAATATGCTGCTTATTTGGAGACAAACAATGATATTAACACAGCAAATGGAATGTAGATACTCTTAGATTCTTGAACTTCGGTCTCCTGTTAGGAGCACAGCTCATGTAGTCAGCAGCCCTATGAAGAGCATTTTGGAGGGCAGCAGGGTCTCCCCTGGTGGGGCACTCCTGTCTCATGTGTGTCAGCTCCAAGCAGGCCAGCTGGGCTGGGAGATAAGACAGATCAGAGTTTTGCTGACAGAAACAACAGCTGGGCCTCAGGGCCCCTTCACTCTATCCATGGAAAGGAACAACTTCACCAGGAAAATATGAAGGAAAAACTACTTCAGAACACCCTGCACAGCTGCAGTCAAGAGTGCTCATCTGAAAAGGGGAGACCAAGGAATGCAAAATCACTGGAGAAGTCCTTTACTTTAGCTTGGATTTCTGAAAATGAAGTGCCATTCACTGACACATATCATAGTCGTGTTCAACATGGGCGTTCTGCTAAAGTGTACCTTGCATATTTGACTAAAGAGTTTCAGTCATGGAATGCACTGTTGAAGCTGTAAAAATAGATAGAGGTGTATTGGGATATACAACATAATATCTGCAGCAAAAAAAATCTGGATATAAATTATTGCTGTAAATTAGTTGACAGTAACCTTAGAACAGCCACAGACAATACCTTAAGCAAGGTCTGTCTATGGCTTTCACGCTTCCTTTCTTCCTCTTTCCTTGCTGCAATAGATGCCATACGTCTTTCTTCTTCCTGGATGAAAAAAAAGAAAACCAAATTCCTAAAGGGAGGAACTGAGCCAGTTCTGAAAAGTATTACTGGTAAATTATGTTCCTGTGTTGGTATTTTAAATGTAAATTTTCATTTTAACACAATTTTTGCATTTTTATCATCTTAATGTTTCTAAATACTATTAAAACAAATTAAATTGTTAATTATACATAACTCAAGAAAAACAGAATACATAACTAACCAGACATAAATGCTGAAGATAAAGCTAGTTAAAAGTAATATATGTAAGAGTCTTTGAAAAGGTATAAAGCATATGGTGAGTATGACCATGAGAAATACTTTTAGATATGACAGTACATCTTCTTATCTTTGTAGTAGTTTTTAAAATTAGCAGGATTATTTTTTTGTAAAAAAACCACACAGAACAAAAAATCTGGGTTCTATATATGCCTGATTCGTAACCCAAGATTAATTTTCATCATTATAAACTGTTTCCAGGCCCTAGCTTTTTTCAATCAGCAACAGAACTGGAGAAGAACAGAACATTTTCAAAGTTAGCTATTCCATAACCATTATGTCTCATCAATATTAAAGCCTCATCTTTCAAGAAGAAAGCCATTGATTTCTAAACAATGAAAGTGAAGCTGCTTCATTTTCTGGTACAGCAATTTGATACTGCAATACATCCATATTAGGTTGGATGCCCCTTGTTTACTGAAGTCTAAACATTCTCACAGCACAGTATTTTAAGAACATATAATTTCCAAGTAACAAAAGAAATATTCACTATGAAGTAAAAAGTGTAGAGTCCTTCCAACACAAATATTTGGGAAGCATACTTTAACTTATTTTGATTTACTTCACATGCCATTTGGGTGTTTCTACTGAAGTGTCTTCCCAGAGCATATGAAAATTGTTTTCATTTCCTCAAAATAGAAAGCTCCCGTCCAAACCTTTTCATTTTCTAGAAAAGTTATATGTTAACAAAATTAACAAACAAAAATGAACAGAAAGCACCATCAAGTAGTAAGATATATTGACATGTCAAAATTTCTACATAAATAAAACATGCTATGTTTAGAGCATTGTAAGAACTCCTAAGCACATGGGTGAGTGCTTACTGGAAGATAAAATAAAACAGGAACTTCACACTTAGCATGGACATTACATTTTTAAGAAAAAAATTTCCAAAGCATAAGAAGTTCAGTGCATGTAGCAGACTTACTCTGATCTGTGTACAGTCCCCCTGAAACCCACTGACACACCATGGATTTTGGCATCAGTCTGAAAAGGGGTTAAACAACAGATTTTCAAACTGTTCCTCCATGACTTTAGCCTAGCATCATATATTAAACAAGAGGAGTACCTCAATGCACAGTAAGGCATGAGACTTTGATCAAGCTTCTCTAACACAGTCGTATGCAAGAATTTCCTTGGAACACTAACTGGAAAGCCCCTAATGGGTTTTTGTTTGTTTTTTTTTAAATTTATTCTCAAAGCACTTGTCTTTTGCTGATCAAGTTCTGTTGGTGGCCTCCTCTGCTACTGGGCTTTTAAACTATTCCTATACAGGGTATTTCCAAGGGGCTGGCGTCATGGAATTACAGCATAATTCAGGTTAGAAGGACTTCCATAGGTCACTAGTGCATGTTAAAGGAGATCACCAGTAACTGAATAACAAAATAAAGGATACACAGATACAGAAGGCCTTCTAGGTGCCACTGCAACAAAATACCACACAACAAATTCCAACACTTGAATGGGAGGGTTCAGGAGCAAGCTGTAAAAATCATTAGATAAACCCCATGCAGGTAATATGCCACAAATATGAATGCATCATTAATAATGCAAAATAAAAATGCACTGTTCGTCAAGATAAGATTCAGAATTTTAAGAACTGCAAACAATATTCTCATTATAGCTGTTTATCCCAATTATGTATTTCATTATTCTGTTAGTGTTTTATATAAAAATACACAAAAGATAAACACTAGAAAACTACATTAGTGATATCTTTCTTTAGAGAGTAGGTTAGATTTGTTTCAGCAAATTTTTATTTTTTAATTAAATCACTTCATTTGACTATGTATCTATGCTTTTAAACTTGGCTTCCTAAAAAACCAAGCTTTTTACAATTTTTTCTCTTCATCTTCTCTAATGACTTTTCAACACATTGAACATATCAAATAGCAAAGTATGTTTACAAGGCTTAAATTAAGGGACTTTTCTTGCTCCCTAGATGTTTGATTATATTAAATTGGTATGTAGAAAGACAAGTAATGTCAGCTAGTTTTACCACCAAGGAAGTGGAAGCAGAAACTGTCCATTCTATTTGGCAGAAAACATCTGGCCATTCATCAGAGACTCTGTTTCAAACTAACTGAGCTGGTGTTGTGTTTCATACTGGTGGAGGTGATAACTAGATAACAAAATTGCACTGATAGAAAATTAGCCTTCATTATTTTTTTTTCATTTCAAAACAACTTGCTGTAGTTTTTTCCTAAACTTTAAGGTAATCATCCGTAACGTTCCCTAAATCAGATTTTTCTCAGCTTCTACAAATCTATTCTTACTCCATCCTTCTTCTCAAAGATCTCCCTTAATCCAGTCCGGACATGTACTTTACAGCACTGTCTTCCGTGCAGGAGGGTCTACTGCCCCCCTGAAGTCAGGCAAAAATTAAAACACATCCTTAGCTTTACTCAGTATTCATAAAGGCAGAGTGATAGAGAAAATCTCTGAATGAAGATCAAGGGTCACATCTACATACAAATTTCTTGATTCATCTTGCCAACACACGCAAGCAACCTTTAAAAACACATTCCGCAGGAACCAACCCAAAATCCCCAGAGTACCAAAAAAGGTAGGAGACAAACCCCTACATAACCTTGCCACAGTTCATTTCTGCTATCATCCCTTGTCTTTCAGAAAGGATTTCGGAAGAGCTGGAGCCCTCGCCCTGTACCATTTGTTTCCCCTCGTTCTCCCGCTGGTTTTGCCCGAGGCTCCGTTCGCTCCCCGGGCCGTTCCCGCCGCGCTCCGTGAGGGCTTTCCCGCGCCGATGGCGCCCCCTGCCGGCTCCCGTCACTGCCGGGGGAGCCTCCGCAGCACCGAGTGGATCCGCAAGGGACCGCAGGGAAATGCACGCGTTCCTCCTCGCTACTGCCCTGCTCTGCTTCAAACAAGTGCCTTTCAACAAATCACACCATTTAAGTCGCATAAAGTCACACCGAAGTATCTTATTTCCCAGTGGAAAGAAAAAAAATTAGGGATCCCTCCTTAAAAAAAGCCCTTAGAACACTTTATGGTAGTGATGGAATACAGTAATGAATTCTATTCGGGATAAAGTAATAGAACCTACTCCCTGAGCAGCAATGAAATGTCTAAGAAAATAATCAAAACCAAACACAGCTCTCTTTAAGCTTCTAAAACATATAAAACAACACTGAAAAATGCAAAGCTTTACTTATAAAATAACACAGCTTCTCTTTCAATCTGGTAACATTTAAAAAAATTTCTATTATATATCATATTTACACACACATATAGGAATACATACACACTTAGCAAATTCTCTTGAGGTAGTCTGTTTGAAGTGATGGATAGCAAATGTTCCTAGTTATGTAACTCCTTAGTAAGGGATATGTACATATTTCAATCATATTTAAATATTTTATTACATATCTGCAGACAATATCTGCTTACTATTACAAAAGAGTGGAAGAAATAGGTCCCAGTCAAACTAAGCACCACTGGGTAGACCCACTTTTGAAAGAGTTCAAACTGCAAAACAGGGTGAAAATGCTTCAGTGCCCAGAAGAACAACCATTATGCTAAGTTAACCACAGTAAATAATCAAAAATGCAACCTGAGCCTGCTCTAAGGCTCTGCACAAGCCCATTCCATGGATCCATTTGTCCAGTCCCATCACCCTGCAGCTAAGGTGAGGTAAAGGTGTAACTGTGAATTACTGACAGGAACACAAGTGAACACAAGAGTCTGTCCAGCCACAGTAATTCACCCTCCTGTGCAGTCTTTAAGCTTTAGACTGAGCTACTGAAGAAAGCAAAAGATTTTCATGGAGTTTTAGACACACAACACCAAGTGGTTGAGTTTTCAGCTCAAAATCCTCTTGTGTGGACAATGAACAAGGGAAGAGCATTACGGGTGCTTAACCTCCACTGATTTCACCGCAGCTGGGTCTATGCTTCAGTGGTTCAAGAGCTTGAATCTTATGTTCAAAAATGGCTTAGGGAGGAGGTGGTCTAAGAAAACATCAGCTTCTACACAGGTCAGGGTTTGGAGAGTTGTCATAATACAATACAATCCCTTGCCTAAAGGCAAATCTACCTAAACTTAAATGGTATTAGAACAATTACAACGCACAAATGTCTTATTCTAATTACAGTGTCCTTGGTTTTCATGGCAGCTCTATGTTTCTGAATAGTGCCCTAAGGCAGATACAGCTGTCATTAAATTTTTGCACCAGGGCTCCCTTCTCCAGGGAATCCTATGGAAAAAGCCTGGCACTAAAGAGTGTGTATCTTCTTGAAACAAAACATGAATGAAGCTCCCAAGTCTCATACAAACTTTTCAAAGAAAAGTTAAAATCAGAGCTTGCAATTGTGTAAAACTCAGTTATTGAGCAAAAAAGCTTCTGAACAAGTTAGTGAAGAATTCAGAAGAAAACCCAGCAATCATCCGTTTCAGTTTGTTACAAAACAAAGCAAAGCTGAAGTTCCAAATGGCCTAAATATTTTTCAGTTTGATGTAGAAAAGATCTTATAAATGTAATTAGAATTTAGTTTAGTGTCTTAGACTAAACAAGAGTGCAAATCACATACTCAACACTGCAAGTGCTTTCCCCCACCAGGTTAGATTTACCCTTACAGCCGATGGCAACAGCGTGTTGCAGTGCTAGGAAGAATAGCTGGATTTGGGACTGCCAGCTCTTTAATTTTACCACAAATCCCATGACACTTGTTATTTTTCTTTAAATCCCAGTTTCTTAAGTCATACGATGATCTGGGTAATAGTTTTTATTAGAGAAAACATATAGCACCCTCTACATGGAGAAAAATGTTAAAAGGCTCAGAAAACAGAAGGCAAATAAAGACTGTAAAACACATTATTTTTACAAGTAGGTTTATGAGGAGCACAACTGGTGAAGCCTGGTTTTCTACGGCTTTTTGTCTTTGTGGTTGATTCTCTGATGTTTAATAAGGTGCAAATCCAGATTAAGTTCTTCCCATGGCTATGCACTTCTGACAACTTTTCCCACATACAGACCTCATGGAGTCTAAAAAGCTCTTTCTACAGTTTTTCCCATCACTGATATTTCCACCAGGGTCCATGCCCTCTTGACAAGGGTAAAAGGTGGGGAGATAGAGAGATACTTTCTTTATGCAACTCAAGTTTCCAAAATAACACAGATGAAAGAAGTTTTTAAAAGCAAAGTAATTAGCAATTATTAAGTCAGTATAATGTCATAAAAACCCCTGAAGCTTAGAATATCTGTGAACAAACAAGTATTTAGTATTTTCAATGACAGGAGCAAAACTCTCATGCCCCAAATCACTTTCTTTTTTAAAGCAATGTTTTCCACATACATGTTATATTTTTCAGCCTAACTGGTTCTATGAAAAAGCATCAGCTGCAGTTTACAATGCACTACAGCCTTTGTACAAAGCAAATTAGCATTTAAAAGAAGGTGTATGTATCAGCACCTGGTCCAAAAAGTTACCACTATATCACTGTTGCTTGCTGCTGGACAGATTTCTCCAGTAAGAAATCATGCTTACACATCACTTTTAAGTAGGCACAGAAGAATTAGCAAGGGTATTCCTATATTAAAAGAGAAAAGAGGTGGCATTATGGTAAAACCCTGGTGATTTTCTTTCATCCTCTGAAGTGGATTTTCAAGAAGCCTGTAGGAGACTGAGTTGTGTGCAAGACCTCTCTCCCTTATCAAGGTTACTTGAACTTGAGCAGCAGAAACAGAAATTATTAGGGAGAGTAGGTTAGGAAGAGAGAAATACGGGCAGACACAAACTGTGTGATCACCAGATCTCCCTAGGGAAGCTGATTAAAGAAACCAATTAAATTCTTAAACAAAAGATACCAATTACAGCAGTTTTAGGGCAAACAGACCACTCCTTTGGAAGAAATGTGCTGTTCCTTCTCAGCTTTACAACAAATCAGCAAAGACTGTTTAGGAAAATTCTAACCAAAAGCTTTGCAAGCTCTCTCATGTCACATGGCAGCTGAACATACAGCATTTGCTGCTGAAGAGTTTTAGCACTTCAAAATAAACATGTAATGTCTATTCACCATTCAATTCAATGCTAAATTAAGAAAAAAGTTTGTACTTTTAATATATACATATACACAGAAACCCCTGCATTTTACTTCTGATTTTAATTATCTATTAAATTTGATGAAAACAGAAATTTCTTACTGTGATTCTCTTCATATCTAGCTGTCGAAGCTGCATCATATGATGGAGAACAGTGTGTTTGTACCATGTCTCCTGAGCTATTGGATTGCCATCAAGGGTGATATCTGACAAGGATGAGGAATCAGCAAGGCACAGAATATCCTCAAAACTGTAATCAAAAGAGTTTAAAGTTTTAATGCCATGGAGCAGGAATAATTTTGAGGTGGAAGATTTTATTTCTTAAGGACAGAACATAAATATTTAACTGAACTGAAACACTTCCACCCATCAATACTGCAAAAGATAAATACAAGTATTCTGAAATACCAGCAGATGCTGCTGGTACCTTTTAGTCTTCACATACAGGTAAAAAGAGATGCAGAATAAAGAGAAATACAGGGTTTTTAGCCTTCAGAACTGCTATATGTAGTAAAAGCTTATTTTAAAAAACCTGAGATTAATGTGATTAAAAGAAATTTTTCATTTGTGTGTTTTAAAATGATGACTAGTAGAGAGTCAAAGTTATCTATCCACATATTCACCCACATGCATAGATCAAATTTATAGAAGAGCAATATCTTTTGTTTAACATTAAGATATTTTTATACCTATTCCAACTGCAAACTCAAATCAAATTATATATTTCCATATATGTTCTAGATAAGTATTTGTAACTTACATGAAACCTAAGACTAGATCTAGCAATAGACCAACTAAAGCCTCCATGAATCAATGACAAAAAAATTGATTTAGTGCCAAGAAGCAAGCTATTGATCACAAACTTTGAGAAATCAAAACCTCACAGTAAATTCCAAACATTTTTCCTTCTTTGAACACTGTAAAAATAACATGAATTTGCCTAAATCAATATGAGAGAGCAGTCAGAAAGCTGCACAAAATCCACCAAGTCCATAAAAAGACAGGGCAATTTCCCTGACTGCAGTGATGCTCCCTGACAGCGAGGGAGCCAAGCTGCTGCAGTCCCCTCCTTGCTCCTGCCAACCTGACACTTTTTTTAGAAAGCCAGAAACAAAGGCAAGTCTCAATTATGGAAATGATTCAATAGAAGCAAAATGCTAACCCCCTCTCTTCACTATGCCAATTTAAAACATAAAATAAGAAGACTAGCAAATTAACTAAGGGAGGAGCATAAGAAAGACTCCTGCGGTTCATCTCTGAATTGTTTTTAAATGTTTAACTGCCATGAGTATTTAAGATGTACTGCATTTGTACTTTAAGAACCTAAGGAACACAGACAAGTAGGTTGGAGATGTCTGCAAAAAACATAATGCAGGTCAATATAAAATGTTTGAGTAGCTACTAAAATAAAAGCTCCCTACTAAGTACATTTTACAGAGAAAGCAGATACCACAAGAATAGCATGGCATTTCCAGTAATTAGAACACGAAGCATCTTCCCCCTACCTCACATCTAATTATTTGATTCTAAACAAAGAAAGCTGTTGGTGATCAAGGAATTAAAAAAAGGACATAGCAAACTGAAGATAATGCAGGCACTTGGCTTTTTTTTCAAATACTGGCACGAGCATAAAGGCAGACTTCAAAAATGCATTAATATGAAAAGGCACAGAAGACAAACATTTCTATTTATAACAAAATGCTCTTAGTTACTTGAAACTATAGAAGCCCAGCTTTGTGAGTTGAGCTATTTTGCTTCTGCCATCTGGTCTGAAGGAGAACCACGAATATAGCTTTCAGACTTTATTAATTCGTGGACAAGTAAAATACAAGCATGAAATAATTTACCCATAGCAAACAGAATCTGACTCAGCAGTTTGCATAACTCCAGAAATACAGTGATGGAATGTTAAATATAATTTGTACCTTGCATAATGCTGCTTCAACAGACAACTAGGTTAACAGCAAAACAACATATTTACAAATCCACTTTTAATTTTGACCACTATAAACAGTATAATCAATTAAAAATATGCTTCTTGGTAGAATACTCACAGTACAACTACATTTAAATGCAAAGGGTTTCAAGAATTGTTATACTTAAGGTAGAAAACAGACAATGGCTTGATTGTATTTTTATCTGACATGATAGGGAAGGAAAAAAGGATCTGTACTCACAGTGTTTGAATTCAAATTTTCATGATATACAGTTCCAGTAGGATACTTCAAATTACTGATAGGAAGCAAGCTATTCCCCTTACCTAGATATATTGTTGAAGCTGAGGAAGAGACGCTGGAGACAGGGTAAAGTATCCACATCTTTCTAGAAAGAAAAGATAGGCATCAATTCAGCAGCTGAAACTGGCTTTTGAGCCTCTTTACTTGGCCTGATGAAATGCTTTCATTTCTAAATGCTGTAACCTTGCTGCAACATTGATTTCTGTTGAACGTGCAGCTCCATCTCTCCCTAATGCAGACTGCAAGGGAGTGTTTCAGTGCAGATCCCACTCTGCAGAACAAGCTGCATCACTTGCAAAGCAAATGATGGTAAAGAAAAGGAGGATACGGCTGCTGCTGCTGCTTTTGGGAAATAAGCCAAGGTGCTGTCTCAGCATTTAAACTGCAGGATAAACATGCTAAAAAAAAAAAAAAAAAAAAAAAAAGCTTGCTGAAATAAGGTTTTTGAAGTGCAATACAGCAGTGCAATTAGCACTGCCAAACAGCAGTGACTCTCTGGACAGAGAATGACCTGAAGGACTCTGTCACCTTTACAATTAGTACATTTAGATGAAGGTATGAATCGTGAATTTACAGAATAAGAAACTCTAAATTTAACATTGCCATTAAATTTCTTTGCAGAAAACCTCTAAACAGTAAATAACTCAAATATTAGTAAGATGAAACATATCAAGTAAGATCAAACTTCATTTATGAAACATAAATCCATATCAGACAGACAGCACAGTCTGCAGGGATTCACAAGCCATTCAAACCTAACCCCTCAGTTCTAAGTCTGCATCTCCTTACCTAACAGTGGCCATACTCCAACCTGAAACCAGAGGACACAAACCTGGGAAAGGAAAAGGAGCATCAGAGCTCAGTGTCTTGATTTTAGCCTACATGTCTTCCTCCCTTCATCAGATTTCTAACATGTCTACATAGCAGTCCAGACCAGTTCATTCCAAACAGGTAAACAAAGGCAGCTCCAACAAACCCTGAAGCTCCTAATGAAACACTAAATCTAAACTAACAAAGCTGCTGAGAGTCACTGCTGGATACAATGAGCAGGGCTTATGTGATCAAGCCTGCAGTTGCAAAACTCTTGGTTCAGAGGTATCCTGAGTCCCCCCAGATCAGACCATGGAAAGATTGAGTTCATACATTTGGGTATCCCCTCAGTCCCTAAGGCTATTTGGTGTTAATGCCTAAAAGGATGGACACACATGATACAGGTGGACACACACATGAAAATAGGCATTATAGGCTGATGCACAGTAATGCTTAAGCAGCAATGACTTCAACTAATCACTGGGGAACACAAAGTAATTACCCCTCAAGTCGAATTTCTTAACAGGATGTGTTGGTCTTTTGTAAAACTTGTTGCAAGTCTCATAGGTGTGGCAGGAAACACTAGACAGGATTGTTTAAAAAAACCCCCAAAACCTCCAGCTACTTCAATTTTGATACAAAGTCTTATAGTGAGGTGGACAGAGAGCAGAGGAGCTCTTTCCTGAAAAATGTCTTGACCAGTCCTCCTTCAAGTCTAAGATCAAGCTCCAGATGACAAAATCCAAAATACTGAATTTAATTCCTCAAAGCAAAGAAGCTGGTCATTCTTTCAAAGAAAAATATAGATAATCTTCCTATCAGAGGCCTTAACTCACAAATGGATGGAAAATAAGTAGATATTTCATAACTCATGGTATGTATAGATCTGGGCTTTGATGCCATATGAGACTTTGTAATCATTTATTCTGCATGCTATTCTTCTGAGTAGTCAGACTCTGTATACACTTCAGTCCTGTAAGATGCTTCTGCTATAAACCAAGCCCCAGGACTGCCTCTGTAAATCCTACAGCTTTGAATCAACTACAGTTCATTCTTACAAAAATAACTACTGATGATTCAAGGATTTTCAGTCTGTAGTGAAAAGCTCAAAGACTAAAAACAGTCCCTAAACTGGTAGTCCAAGGCCAGTAGATTGTAAAGTCTAATTGATTTAATCAGATTTAATTGTTCAAACTAGCTACAACCCAGTTGGATAACTTTAGTAATTCAATACAGTAAATTGCAAAGGGCAGAGAGTTCAGTACAGAACCTTCTTTTGTTTGACAAAGGAGATCATCCTCTTTCCAACACAAGAATAATACACTTAGGGCAGGTCAAAGGGAGGTATGTGAAAAATAAGGAAGGTTCACAAAAAAATGCAAAGTTATTTAAATCAGATTAATTTTTAAAATTATTTTAGAACAGTAATTTATTTTTTAAATTGAGTTTAGATTCTTTCATTTGAAGGACTAATCAGACTTAAAAAGCTTGATTCATAATAAGCATTGTTACAGTAACTGAGTAACTAAAGCACAGTAAACAAATTATTTTCATGAGCTTAGGAGTGAATATTTTGAAGTTAAGTGCTAGATCACAACAATATAATGATTAAAATATCTCTACCACCTGCACAATCAACCACATGATCTTAATCTTCATCTTAAAGAAATATAGTCCCCCTCCCTCAGCTACTTGAGTGTTCCAGAAATAAAATATCTTGGATATTCTTTCCATAGAATGATCTATTTCTTTCCATATTTCTGCATTTTTAGTAATTTCCTATTGCAGCAGAATCTGAATTTCCATACAAAAGGAATGTGGCTGTCATTTTAAAAAACTAAAACAAATATAAGTAAAGAACCACATGCACATCATTGTGCACACAGTAAAAGACAACACCTATCATTAAAATAAGAAAAAAATATTTTATTTTAGGAGCCATATTTTCTTAAGAGTTTTAGACAATATAATGTGTCCAAAACTTAAACACAGAGTTAGTGCCATACTAGCTAAAATTACAATTCAAAGAAAAACAAAACAATCCACAATCACAAAACTGCATTTCATTAGAATTTAACCAGAGTAAAAACCCAAAAAGATAGCAACAACAACAACAGTTAAAAAAACCCACAGGCCAACAAGCAAAATAAATATTTCCCTGAAGAGAACATCATCTTCTGAAACACTGCCTCTGCCAGGAAACACTAAAACATTGAGATACAGCACAGAGTCCAAGTCTGTAAGTCACTAATTTAAATTTCATGCTGATTCTCGTGACAGCAGAAGGCAAGCAGAAAGTACAAGTTGCACCTGAGAGGACTGAAAAGGCAGAAGCTACAAGCAAAGAGGATTCCAGATAACATCACTGACACAGGGGAAGGTACAGTGACAGAATCAGCAATGAGCAGAAATTTCTTATTTTTGAGATCTAAGAACAATTCCTATTTGACAAATAACAAAAACTGAAGACAAGAAAGGTTCAGCAGCAACAGGGGACTAGAAACTAAATTATGCAGGCCAGAAAAAGGTAGCTATCTAAGTAAACTGTTTTCTTTTTGAAAGCTCTTGTTTGAATAATCCACTTGCCATACCTGAACTAGAACTCAAATTGCAAAGTGAAAAGCTTAATTTTTAGACTATGAAGATTTAAAATGCTGGGTTAAAGCTTCTATTAGAAAACTCTGCTCTTATAATCAATGCCTTTTTTCTCTGCATTTACCCTGGCAACATTCCTAAGTTGAAATGTAAGATGGTCTTATGGCTTAGCTAACCTACAGAAATCAAGATGATTTCTTTCTAGAACATGAGCTTGTCTGGAAGTATCTAAATTTACATGTTAGAGCCACAGAGCTTTTGCAAAATCTCTTCCTCCCAAAGGAACATCATGAACTTTCAATATTTGAAACACTACAAGTCATCATAGAATCACAGCATGGTTTGGGTTGGAAGAGAGCTTTAAAGCTTATCTAAGTCTAGTCTCCCTGATCATATTTAAATAAAATAACACTAGAATTGAACATCTGTTTCACCTTTATGTTGTAGAATTAAGTATTGCAGCAGAACAATATAAGCAACATATATGTGTTATATATATATATATATATATCACATAATATGAGGAAACACAAGATGTCAAAAATCTGAAACACTGATATGGTTTAAACAAGTCAGAGTTATCATGCATTTTGTCAAAAGCAAAGACAAGGAAATGAAAAAGAAAAAAAGGACAAGAGTTTTGCTCCTTACTATAGCAGAGACTTGATTATGACGGAGGTTGAGCTCTGTGAGTGAATCCAGTCCATTCAGGTTTTCTACAACAGTTAGGAGGTTTCTGGCAAGGTTTAACACTCTCAGTTCACTTAAATGACTGATGTTTTCTATTTTGGCAATCTGTTAGAGATAAGATAAACATGTACACTGTGTTTTATATGGATATTAAAAAAAATTAAAATAATAATCATCATCATAATATATATATATATGTGTGTGTGTGTGTGGCACACACATTTTCTAAAAGTATACATGAATTATCTGCTTCATACAATAGTGTGCCTGTTTCTCTAAACCATGATACTCAGAGGTCCAGAACAAGTATTCACCCACATTTTTCTTGCTATCCTGCAGTAAAACTCAGTCAACATTTCCTTCTATCCCATCAGAAATCAGGTTACTTCAGCTGTGCTGCTCTGTAGCAGCAACCTCAAAGACAGAAAACCAAGACCGCTCTGGTATCGTAGTAAGCCAAAATGGGGAAATCTTGTGCATGGTTAAGCCCTAATTTGTCTGCAAAGATATTCAGTTGTTTTCCTGAGATTAGAAAAGGGAGAGACCTAACAAAGAATGAATTATAGTAAACAGGCAGCTGACAGATGCTTCTTTTTATACTTAATTCCCTATTTTAAAGGCTCAGGTGATAATGACAAAGCAAAACAAAAAAGGCATAAAAGGAGCAATAATAGCTAATGATCCTTAATTTTAGTTTTTATTTTCAGAAATACCAATATATTTTACAGAGGTGTTGATTATTGCTCTAATAACTCAGTATGGATTCAATTCCTGCTGTTATTATTTCCCAGAGATGCACACAAAGCTCTCTATCCAGATAATTATTTCTCATGGCAGTGTGGGATCTGTCCTTCAACATGTATGCAGAGTTTGTGCCTGACTTTAGGAGTCAGGGAGAAGGAGAACAACCACTGCACAAGGGACATGCCTATGGTACTCTCAGTAAAATCCACACTGGCTGGCAGAAAGAAGACAGCAAGTTTTCCTGTGGAAAATACTTCAGCAGCCACAAGGTTTTGGCAGTGCAAAGAGCTACCAAGATGTATCATTCCCTGTGAGTTAGAATTAGCATCTCTGTACCACTGTAAGCCCCCTTTAGCACCCAGTGCCCAGGCACACCATTCCTCCTCCAAGAGGCAAACAGTGCCAAAAGGTGCAGACCAGTAAAACAGTGCCTGGTGTCACAGACATGCAACTTCATGATGCTTTACACCACTGCAAGTCTGGCCATGCCAGTTTGCAGAAATGAATATGATCATTTAACAGTTTGAGAACATTTTGTTGGTAATTTCCATTATATCCATACACATAGACATGTATTATGTAAATCTGTGACTGGAATATGCTGCTATAAGAAATATTTTAGCAATTTCTCAATTAAAAAGCATAAAAAAGTAAATGGCAAGACCAAAATTAAATAACATCCTCAACCTTTGATTTGAGGTGCTTAAACTTGTGATTCAACTGCTAATTAAACTATCAATTTATGTGTATTTTATACAAAAATATTAAAGCAAGAGGAACAGAAAATATCACTATTTAAAAGAAGATATTTATACTGAGAGACTTTTAAAAGCAACCCTAAGATCAGAGAATTGGCATGAAGAGCACAGACCTCTGCTGATGTCTGCCCAGCTAGAATTACAAGCAAGAATGCCACAGTCTAGAATACTAATCCTGGTATTTCACTGCTATTGCAAAGATAATGATTTCATCATCAACATATAGAGATACTCTTTACCATTTTGCTAAGCTTTAAGATTAACTCTACTGATTACTGAGTTTCAATTATGCATGCACACATGAAGGTACACCAGCTTTTCATATGGACTATTAGGTAAGAAGTAATAGAAGCTATTATCACTTCTTTTTGGATGTTTCAAATGATACATAATATCACAAAATTAGTATACAAGTCAGAGTCTCCTTGTAAACACTGAACAAAAACACTATTTATTTTCTCATTAGCTTGTATCATTTAATACCTCACTACGAAATAGAAGTCAGAAAAAGGTTGGTATGCACCAAATAATCACCCATCAATAATTAAATTGCACAAATGAAAGTTATATCTTTTAAAAAACATTCTGAGATGAATGAAAAAAAGTTCATGCATGAAAAAAAAAAATCAGGTTGCATAATTTTACTTGTATCTTGAATTCCTGGAAAGAAAAATGATTCACAGAATTAAACAGAACACAGGGAATTACTCCAATGACATTTCATATTTAACACATTCTAGAATAAAATTTATGTGTAGAGTCCCTGAACAATGCAACTCTATGTGTCTATATTAATGTGTCAATAATAGGTAATCTAGTGTATTTCCAGTACCTTGTCTATAACTTGTATACAGGATTTAACTGTTCAGGGTTCATCTGTGATCACTGGTAACATATAAGAGATACTGCACAGGATTAACAATGCTCAATAATTATTGTCTTTTTGCTCAACACCACTGAGATAAGTCTGGCTCAAATTCCCTGATCTGTTGTTTAAATTGGTACATTCTTGAACATGAGAAACCACATTTTGAAGTTCTCAAAGTCAATTATGTTGCTGTAGCCTGTTCTTCGGAAATTTAGAGTGTAGAAGAAATATCTTTTAAGACAGGCTAGAAGGCTGCCAAAAATAAAAATCCCACAAATTTAAATAGTCAAAGGAGCTCCCTTATTCAGTGCTGTATAAGTAAACACAAAACAAAACCCAGCCTTCAAAAGGAGGCACTAGTCCACTAAGATATATCCCAAACACAGCATTTCTTCATTCCTTCATTAAACCTTCAAAAATAACTAATACTATGGATGGCAGATTGGTGCTTTAAATTTTGAATTCCTCAAAGACAGGAAAAAAAAGAACTTAAACAGAAAAACTTGATCATCTTTGCATTAGAAAGGAAGAGAAAATTAATTTATTTATGGAAGATAAATTCATAGTCCTTATTTGGTCTTTACATGAATAATACACTAAACCTACCAAAAACAGAAATAATTAACTCAATTTCCAAACATTTGTGCCCTTCATATCTACATTTATGATGCAAAAATTTTGAAAACCAAAATAACTTAATAAGCTCCAAGATTTAATGTTAGTTCCAGACACAGGGTAATTTTTTATATTCTCTGTACCAAAGAAAGCCTATCATTATTTAGGGGATCAAGCAACAACCAGCCCAAAACTCCTAGTAAAGTTGCAGTTAATGTAAAGAGAGTTCTACAGATACTCGAAGACAAAAACAGTCAGACCTACATCACAGTCACAGTAAGAATTGTGCAAGATGCTTTTCATTTTCATTAGTGATACCTTCATTGTGCTGGGAAAGTGTGCTGCCACAGCTGCATTGTTAATCTGCATGTATTTTTATCAAAAACATAACCCCCCTGCAAATTTCCAACAGCAATACAAAAAGGATTGTTTTGTTCAAACAAACACTTGTGAATGAATGTTTGGAGATGGCCAAGACTCCAAGGGCAATGCCATCACCTGGCCACAGACTGCCTCTGCCACTGCACAATGTGCACATTGTTTGACTAATGGGATTCAAAGCAGCCACAAATTTATTGTATCACTTATGACAATAAGTCCCTACAGTGCTAACTTGGCTTTTTCTTCTCTTCTACATGTATGAAGGTAATCTGGTTTTGTCAGACCACCAACAGGAGAAACAGCAATTAATCAGACCTAAGTATTTTACAGCAGTTCTAAAACTGTGATACTTCAATTACACCACAACTGCTTGTGGTAGGTTACTGTTGTGTAGGTGTGAGTGCCATTATACTCAGCTAACTCAGCATTTTAATCACTGTAACCTTCCTGAAGTACAACACTGAAAGTACAAGAGACTGGTACAAAGACTCAAAATAAACATCATGACACCTTTTATTAACATATTAATTTCTGCTGCCTCAAGAGCTGCAAACTTGCCACCAATTCCCTTTCACAAAAAAATACTTTGGTAAAAGACACACCAAAACATGATGTCTACACAACAAACATAAACAATCAAGTTATTGTACTGCACCTGATTTCCATGAAGATCTAAAACATCAAGGTTTTTTAGGTTCTCCAGATTTGAGATTTTCTTTATTCTGCAAGATTACAATTATGACAATTATTTTTAATATTAGATTAAAAATATCTTTTGTTTTCCAGCCAATACAAAATTAAGCCTTTTCTTCCTGACTGACAAGACTAACAGAAAAATAACAAAATTTTGAACCATGAAAAGAAAAATTGATAGATAAATGAGTATGACTTTAAGACTATCACCTTCCTCTCAGACTGTCAAGAATTTAATAGCAACAGAATTTATATGGTTCTTCTAGAAAGAAGAAAAGGATGGAATACTTGCTCCACTGGAAACCAAAGTCAACAACTTCATTGTCTTAAAACTTCTCTGTCCGGTCATGTTTCATCAGTTTCCAGGCTTAGGCTATTATACACCCAACAGCATCATCTACTGGCTGATGACATTAAACACCTGTATTAAGCATTTGTTTCAAGAGTAATCAAAGATCACACACAGACCAAGCTGAAAACAAGGTGTTAACAGCTCTGTCTGATATATATCCACTCACTCATGAGTAGGCCAAGTCCTGACTATGTCAACACACTTCTAAGCTAAACTGCACTCAGGGTGATCATGATAAAGAAAATAATTCCTCAAAGCACTTTAAAATTGTAGTATCCACACCCCCAACATTTTACTATAAACAAAATTGATTTCTACAGGTGAGATTTTTAATACAAAAGCTCTTAGTTGTAGTAACATACTTCACTATTGAAACTTGTAAGTTTTGAATACAGGCTGAATTAGGAGGTACATTCTTTATAATCTGCACATAACTGAAATCTGGTCACCGGTTCTCACTTTACTGAATATAAGAAAATGAGGAAAATTTTAAACTCAGAGCACAACCTTTAGATGTGTGAGCAATTCCACAGATAAATGTATTAAATTTTTAAAATTAAAGGCTGCAGGACTAGAAGCAATAAATAAGCATTAAAATCCATGAGTCATCTGTCTGGTATTTTTCCCAGCTAAATACCTCAGGAAGAACCTTTCTATAGGTTATAAATAATTAATGAATACTACATTTGATCTGAAAAGACATTCCACAACATTCCATACAAATGTAAGAACACTTACATATATTTAACAATTGATCAGAATAGAAGATTAGATGGAAACATGTGAAGTACTTTGAAAACATCGCTTAAATTTACTAAGAAAGGAAGTTTTGAAGAACATGACACAAAATCTCTGTGCTTCCTCAGTGGGATCCCTGACACTTAGCCAATCTTATGGCTGGTCTCACTGATATGACAGCAACATCACAAACTGAAAACTAACAGAAACTATGGGAAATCACAGTTGTTACACCATAGGCAGAAGAGTGCCTTGGCTAAGTTTTATTATTTTTACCTGTTCTTTCCCAACAGAAGGACTCTCAGGGATCTCAAAGTTGAAACCCCACTTATCTCTTCAATCTGATTATCATATAAATCTAAGAAAACAAGATGGTGGAGATTAGAAATATTTTGGATACGAGTTATAAAGTTATGCTGGAAATTCAAAAGACGAAGGTGATCTTCCCCATCAATAATTGGGCACACTGTCAGTTTTTGCCTGGAAGAAAAAAAGAAAAAAAATAGAACACACCAGTAAGTAACAAATCAGTAATCCACCTTCTGCTCACCCACTCTGACTCAACAGAGAAAAGTATATTATCTTGGTTAAGGTAGCATTAATTAGGTTTGCTAATTAAATTCTGTAGATAAAGCAGAAACTCCTACTTATTAAAACCTGAAAACATAGCAGAAATACTTTCAAAATTTTCTGACCTCTCCTCTCAGAGATTTGTTTGTTACATGGAAACTACATGGAAGTTTTGTGTTGTCACCACACTAAAATTCCCTCAGATGCAGTCTCACAATCTGTTAAATTTTCCTTCAGCTATCACATGAACAGTCTGTTCAGATCAGAAATCTGTCTGCTTTAGACGACTGCTGTATGCATATATTCCTCACAAGGATACTCACGAAGAATTTCTCCATGGGACACAATTCTTCTCTCAAAAACACACACACAAACCCCAACAACCCAAGCCCACCACTGACTGCAGCCATTAGTGGAGCACTGGTCACTGTGGCCACTGTAGACCAGGGGCCTGAGGCTCTGGTGCGTGCATTCCATCACCCTCTCACCTTTCCAGGGTGAGTCTATCTGAGTTCAGAATCTTTTCTTCAGCAGTACGTTGCAATACAGGAAATGTTATTGATGAACTGCTCCCAAAATTCGTGTTATCTATTGGAAAAATCATACAGAGAATATATGAACTATTTCTCTGTAGATGCATGTTGTGAACTGCAGGTCATAAAAGCAAAATTTTCTTTTTTATTAAAAGTAAAGCATGAAAGTGCTTTTTGCCTCCATTCAGTACTATGATTTATCCATTTTTTCCCTGATTTTATTTGTTTATGACTATATCCCTCTACATTCTCTTTCCAAAGTACATCCATTTCTTTCTTTTGAGCTTTTTTCCCAACAATTTGTTGTAAGCAGATATTTTGTAAATGCCTTTATTTTAATTAGAATTACCCAACGATATTTTAACATAAGATTGTAAAATTCTTTCATAGTTTCAGTATCTGAACTTACAGAAGATGGTACCCAACTTAAGACAAATTTAAAGGCACAGATCAAATAGATGTGCACCAAAATATTGAAACACTCCCACAGAGCCACAAATAAATGCAAAGACTTTCAAAGGGAAGTGCACACAATATCTAGTGATCATTGGTATTTCACTCCATTATCAAGAAATAGGCAGTCCTTGAAAACATATTTATAAAGCTATTCATCCTTATGCATTTCATTAATATAAGAGGTAAAAAGGGAGAAAGTCTAAAAATACCTGCAAAATGAATCAACAAATGTGTTCTATGAACTTTGGCTTATTTGGAAAGTGATCCACTGAAAAATATTGCTCAAAAATGTATCATTGTGTGTGCACACTACCACAAAATATAGGCTTGACTTCTGTGTGCTTGCCCTTTTTTTTTTCTCTTCCTTCAAATATATCCAATATATTACCAGGAAAAACATGAATTCTTTAATAAACAAGACAACTGTTTCACTACTATAGCAATGAGTCCATTGTTGTCTGAAATATACTCTTAGGAATCTGTTTGAGTTAAACAATTTGTCAATCAATTCAGAATCTTTTCAGTGCTACTCTTGAATTTTATCATTAGCTAATCTAACAACACTCTTAACACATCCTTCAAAATCAAAACTCTTAAAAAAACCCCAAAAATATTAAAACAAATAAACATTGTTGCAAAAATCTAACTCTAGTTGTGTCACAGGTTTTTAAATGTAAGACCAGAAACTGAATAATCAGTCTGAAAACATGGAAGGATGGCAGTAATGTGACTTTTTTTTCCTACTGTCATCCTCCTAAAGACATGTGAAAGATCCCTACCACTATTCTTTCATTAAAGAAAGCATTATAAAGCTTTCATTATAAATGAATGCTTATAAAAAGCATTCATTTAAATGCCTGTATTATATTTTTTAAAAAGATTTCTAGTGTCTTCTTGGTAATTGTGTACTGACCTCTATTAACACCCAAAGGGAGCACGAAGAATCATCTTTTATTGTAAGGTGCCCAGTAAAAGAGAGAGAGACTAATGAGAAATTTCCACTGCTACCTGAAGCATGTGAACTAAAAATGTGGCTTTTTGTAGGGTTCTGGATTTTGTGCTTTATCAGGACCTAGGAAGATATCTTTTTTATTCACTTTTGTGAATAGAAGTCTCCCCAAGTCCTGATAAAGAACCTGTACTCTGCTTCAATGCCAAACTAGAAAGTTCTGTTAGACTGGATGGTACTGGGAGATGGAGCTGCTTATTATGCACCAAACGACTTAATATTCTTTGGTCTCCTGTGCAGGGAACAAAATCAAACTGCAGACTTACTCCATAAATTGCATAGTATCCCTAAAAGTCAACCCATTTTGAATGGCTGCTGGCCTTCATTTTTTACCAGAATGAACAAGGAGTTAGCTTGATAACTAAACTGGTCTTCTACTCACACTAATCACAGACAAGTAGCAGCAACATGGCAAGAAATGTTGTTTCAAGTCTCTTCCTGTCCTCACCACAGTTAGCAGTGGTGCTTAGATAGATAACAGATGACAGATAGCACCAATATCTTGCTTTGCAAAGCCAAGAACACCCAAGCACAATAGAAAAACTTAATATCTCTTAAAATCATGGTTCTAAATTAGAAACTAATTTTGTCTAAATATGTAAAAATGTTAAACATCCAGTAAGATGTCTGTGTGGCTACTGAGAGTATATACAGTAGGGCACTTGATAGGTTGTGGCATTGTAGGTAAAAGAAAAAATGCTCATCCATGAGGGGGGAAAAAAAAGGATGCAAAAAGCCAGACAGTAGCACAGTTGGTTCAAGCCATGATGCAACAGTAATTACACTGAATTACTGTAGGCAAGTAGGAAACACTGTCACTCTTACATTTTCTAATCATGATACAATCTTTCTTTTAAAATAATAAAACATACACAAAAGACAAACAAACCAAACCCTGTCAGATATTACCTTGTCTTCCTGAGTAGTTTCTTTCCAGATCATGTTGCAGAAGTCTGTTGTGGAAAGATGACTGTTCTTTATTTATCCTGAATTCAAACTGTAACACAATGTAATAGATAAATGTTAAAGGTTTCAAATGCAAATGTCTTTACACAGAGAAACAGAATCTTAGTACTAACAGCAGTTCTCAGGAATTCCTACAAATGCTTTGAAAAAAAAAGAGAAGAAATAATTTCTCCAGTAAAAGGTGTATTCATTCTTTTAAGACATTACAACTAAAAAGCTTCACTGTTGGAAACCAAAATGAAAATATGGAAGTTACCAGTACATACACAGTTGACTAAATAAATAAAAATCAAGCCCCACCCTGCAAGGAATACTTCAATTACAGGACAGGGGTACAGACAGAAGACCAAGAAATCAAATATATATATATATATCTTATGGCAGGCTATAGTACAACCCAATGTTTTTATATGTTTTTAATATGATGAAATAAACTAACAAAATACTATCAGATACATTAGATAAGTCAACAGATGAGTACTGAAAAGGTAATTCCTATTTGAAAGCATACAGCTTTGTTTGTATGATACAACTACAGTAGTTAATATAATTATCCAAGAAAAGGTAATAATTACTGGTTTGGATTTTTCTGGTATTGACGAGGTCTGGATGACCAGCTGGAGACCACAATTATTAACCTGCAAATTGGAGAAAATGCAATTAAAAGCTACATGTCTCAGAAGTATCAATACAATTGTTGATTGTAATATTTACAGTGCATGTCAGTAAAATTGCTTTTTAAACAATAAAGCTATTTTCTACAGCAAAATCTGCCAAGAAAGGAACTGTTTTGCAAAATACTATGAAGAATACATCACAGCTCTAAGCAACACTAATTTTTTATTTTACAAAAATGACACTTGTTTTAGTTTTAAAAATACACTACAAACGTGACTTTTTTGATACAATTCTCAGTACGAAGAAAACAAGCGTTCACATTTAAATATGCTTTGTATTTCCAAAAGGCAAAACATGCTGATCTTTGAGCTGGATTTACGTGACAAAACCGAAAGGTCTGACAGGAGCACTGAACCAAAGGGCTCGTCCCTGCACCGTCCCGGCACAGCACGAGTGATGGGGAGCTGTCACCCGGCCGGCACCCCCGCCCCGGCAGCACCTACCGCTGCGGGCGCGGCCCGCGGGCCCCGGCCGGGGCGGCCTTTGCTGGGCACCATGGCCCGCTGCCCCTCGGCCCCGCTCGGCTCCGCGCAGCTCCTCAGCTCCGCGCGGTCCCTCGGTCTCAGGCGGTCCCTCAGAGCCCCGCAGCCCCAAACAAACCCGCACAGCCCCGCGCCGCCGCCCTGTCGGAAATGGCTCCGCCGTTACCGCGGCGACCGCGGCTTCCGCCCCGCCCGCCGTCTGGGGCGGTGCGAGGGGCGGGAAAGCGTGAGGGGACGGGGACGGAGCGATGGACGGACGGGTGTGTGTGGCGCTCTGGGGTCATCCTGCTGTGTCCGGTGTCACCCCCAGCCCCTTGCCCCATAGTAAAAAGCCTCTATTATGATTGTATTTTTATGAGTTCTACAAGCTAGTGAGTGTGTGTGAAAACCCGTGACAGGGCGAGAAGCTGGATGGTTCCTGTCGTGCCTCAGGAAGTTGTTTTCTGGGGGCACAGACTGGTCACAAAATGTGACAATCACTGAGGTGACAATCAACCTGTGCGAGCTCCTGGTGCTGATCCTCAGCAGCTCCTGGAGCCCAGGAGCTCCATTGATGCGTAGGGGACGCTTTCAAATAAACACATCAAGAAATGGGTCGTTAGAGAAGCAATGGTGCGGCTGTCAGTGCGTGGAAGGGCTGTGAATTGGTGCCTTCCCCAATCAGAATCATGGCTTCAAGGTTGGAAGAGACCTTAAAGGTCATCGAGTCGAAATGCCAACCCAGCAGTGCAACTGTAACCCCTAAACCACAAACCACACGATACAGAGCAGATCCTGATGCTCCTGAACCTCCCTGGGCAACCTGTTCCAATGCCTGGCCACACAAATGGATAAATATTCCAGGTTTAGTTTCTTGCATTGTCATTTTAATTTCCATCTGCTGAAAGGCTGACAGAAGAATAATGTAATTACAGCATATTTTGTGAGAAATGCAAAATATGTGGGGATTTTTTGTTTGTTTGGTATGTTTTCTCCTAAATGGTATGTCAACAGTGCTGTACGAACAATAAATGCACAATAAGAAATCTGCGCAGATTTTGGTTGTGCAGTTGAGGTTCATGGGTTTATGATGTTTACTGGGCACCAGTGACCCATGGGTTTCTCTCTAAGGGACTTGTCTACATTAATACATTTAGTTCTAAGTTCTGCTGTGGTTACAAATACTGCTTTATCTCTACAGGAAGTTCAGCATTATAGAGCACTGTTACATTAAGAGGAAAATAAAACAAACCAAACAACCCCAAAAAACATTAGTCTGGTAATTCCAATGGAGATCTAGTCAACACAGTGTTTGAAATGATGTCAGTCTTCATCTGGCCAAAATTCTGTGCTGTGAGCACTGGTAGAACAAATAAATATTGTCCTTTGCTATAAAATCAAGTTTCCTTAACCTTGACAGGAAGATATATCAGATAAACCAAAAGGTCTCTCTCTAACATCATTTGGGTTAGCTGTAGCACAAAATAGCTCTTTGTTCATACTCCTGACCTTGTTTGTGCCCAGGGAGACAAACAACTTCCATGAACCCATACAGAATCTGACCCACAGTCCCTTTCCATATTCTTTCCTAGAATGTGTAATCTGTGTTTGTGTTTCTGCATCCACTGAAATAAATAGCAAAGTGATGCCTTACCCAATACATATTACAGAATGTTCCATTAGCAGAGAACTAGTGATTTGGTTAGTGATGCTTGTAAGCATATTTCATAAACAAAATACTTTATTGCTTAAGGCACATTTAAAACTCAGCCAAAACCTGAGGGAGGGCAGTCTCAGAATGTGTCCATGCCAGCAAACCTGACTCATGAGGACTATTTGCCACAGTGATGAGAACTGGCCCTGAGTGCAGTCTCACTTTTTGTCCATCTAAATTTTTAAGAAGAAAATATTGAAGCAATGCAAACATGAACAAGGATGCCACAAATGAAGTTGTGACTTAAAGATCATTTAGCAGTTTGGGTTCAAACAGTGTTGAAAAAAAGATCTTCTTTGAGTGAAGAATGAGTTGTTATGTGGTAAATTGAAAATATTTTGATTCTAATATTTAGCCCATAAATGTTAATTTCACTTTAGTAGCTGAAACAGTCCACTGAAATATAGTGCAATAATCTTAAATAATCACTGCCTAAGTGTTTCAGAAAAAGGTCCTCTATTTTAATTAGTTCTTAAGGGGGAATGTGTAAGTGCCATGCAGAACTACAGAGGAGTCTCCTCCGCAAAACCAACACGTCCTTTTCAGTCATGTATCTTATTTCCAAATCTCACCTTCGGCATTTAAGCCACACTTACCGCAGCGAAACCTTTCTGACTTTCATAAAACGCAACGCCCTGGTCAGGGAGCAGTGGCGTAGCCGCAAGGCTGTACCAGGAGAAGAGAAGCTGAGACGCTGCTTTCCGGAGAGAACCCCGTTGTTTTCCAGTGAAACAAAAGCAGTCCCTGTTCAGCCGTCAAGGAGAAGGGCCCTTCAGCTGCCCGGCGGGCCCGGGGGCGGCACGGCCGGAGGAGGGTCGGACCGGGGGAGTGGAGCTGGGAGCGCCGCCCCAGCGGGAGGGGACAGGGGGCGACAGGAGGGGAGGCGGCCGGGCGGCTGTCGCAACCCCGAGCATCGCTGGTGTGGCGGCGGGCTGAGCCCGGCCGGGGAGCGCCATGGCCCAGCCGCAGCCGGCCGAGCCCGGGGCCGCGCCCGCCGGGCCGGAGCTGCCCGCGGGGAGCGGCCCCGTGCAGATCCGAGTGGCCGTCCAGGCGGCCGCCGAGGAGGACGAGGAGGACGAGGAGGAGGAGGAGGGGGGCGGCGGAGCGCCGTGCCCCAGCTGCAGCGAGGAGGACTCGGGGCGGTGCGAGCGCTCCAGGTGAGCCCCCGGGCAGGGGCTCCGGTCCGGCGGGGACGCGGTGCGGGCGCGGCTGTGCGGGGCGAACAGCGGGGCCGCCGCGGACACCCCCGGAACGGAGCGGGCCCGGCTGATGCAACGCCGAGGAACGGGTGGGAGACGCTGGAAAGCCTCCAGCAGGGACGGCCGGCGGCCAGGAGGGAGCTGCCCGCCGAACCGATGGCTCCGCCCGGGCTGCGTCCCACCCGGCCCCCGCGGGACTGCCGGGCCGGGACCGCGGCTCCCCCACAGCGAGAAGCGCCGGGCTGTGATGCCCCCCGCATTTCCAATTCACTGCGTTTTACAGAAAGATTTTGGGGGTTAGTTGTAGCTGCGTCTTGGAGTTTTGTTTTGGATTTCATGTTTTGGTTGTTTTCCTCTTTTGCCCGTTTTGGCTTGCTGACCTGAAATAGTTTTGATGCTTACTAGAATCTCTTACTTGTAAGACGAACATGCAGGATTTTTGTGCCAGCAAGCTGCAGAGAGACAAAGCTCTACTAGTTGTAGTTCATCTTGTGGTTTGTACTAAAGCTGCAGATGGCGTCATAAATTGTCACATAAAGATTTAGGTACAGTAGCAAGAAATCCAGTATTCTGTTTGAGCATTTATTGTTTCTAGCAATAACATGTTATTGTTTCTAACAATTCTATTGACTTTCTAACTTCATACCTAGCATTGACTCAGAATGAACTGAAATGTAGTCTTATAAATTACAGAGGGGTAGAAGGGGAGTGAGAAATTTTCTGCAGCTGCCAAAATTGTCAACTGTGGACTACAGAAACAGGAGTTGAACATAACTAGGCACAGTTAAGGTTTTTAAACTGAGACAGCTTAGCTATTCCACAATTATATGTGACTGTTTTCATTTTATAAATATGTACAGCAGCCTACAATATTGTATTTCAATTACTGATTTCTTAAAATCGGGATATTATTTACATTTGTTATCTACAATAGTATTATTTGTGAAGAGCTTCTAACCCTGGCCTAGACTAGTAAAAAAAAATAATTATTTTTTCAAGCTTTGAAAGACAATAGCTATTCTTAAATATGTTGACGTATATTCAGTTCTTGTGGAAGTTGCCTTTTTGTAAATGGCAAGAGGTATTGTATATTTTGTAAATGGCAGGGGTATTTCCATGGAGAGAACTCTCAAGTTTCAACTCTCCCCACCAAAAGCAGATGAATGGAGTTTACACACGTTTCTGCCATTTACATATAACCTTACCCAAGGATCTCCTTTTTGGGAATGCAGCATCTGATAGGAAATTATTTACAAACATTTTGAAAATTATTAGGGATGATCTAAAACTGCTGGGAATGAGCCATCACACTTCCCAGCTGAAGCTTGCAGACAACTTGACATCAGTAGGTACCCAGTACTGTATTAATGTTTGAGTTGACAAACGTGGACTGTCCTTGAGTGATTGTACTCTTGGAACTTATAAATTAGATTGCCACACAGTGATTATTAATACAATTAATACAATACTTTATTCGAGACTCAGCTAAAATAATACATATTATTCTAAAATAAAATTTCAGAATAGAAATGATTATATTAAAAAATAGAATTTTTAGATGCTATCCAAACAATTTATTATTTGTGAGTCTTGATATTTAAAATTCCAAATCTGCTTTCTCCGTAGATATGTTTAGTTTCTTGTGTGACTAATGGCTAGATGAGTCACCATGTTAAAAGATTGTTTTTCATTCTGTTTTACAAGCATATCATCACAAAGCTCTGAATAAAAAAATAAGTTGTGAATGGCTACTAGGGTTTGCTTCTTTGTCAGTGTTGACTGAAATTATTTATCAACTACTTTTGTAATACAGTTGATACTCTAGAGATGCTACTAGTTGATCATTATCACAAATTCATATGGAGGTACTTTAAAATTTCTGCATTTATTGTAGGTGTTATTTCCATACATCATTTAGTGAAGGCTGTTGTAAGAGCCCATAAGATTTTGTAAAAGCTGACTTGTCTGCTAAACATAGAAATAATGTATAGGTCAAACTGTGACCAATATTTGAGAGGTGAAATGAGACCTATTTGGCTCTGATTCACTGTATTCAGCTGTAGGTAGGGATGGTGCAGTTCTCTGCAAACATGCAATTAATTTTTGTTGTTTTCCAAAGCACAACATTCCTTTTTTGTCTCCAAACAAACACCTGCAAGTATCTGTGCTAATAAATCCCTGAAACAAATGTAAGCCAAATCCTGAACTAAAGGCAAGCTTTTCCTAGCAGAGTGTGGGTTTGTAAAAAAGGCTAAAATGTTCCAAGCTTCTTGCACCCAGAGTAATTCCGAATCAGTAGTAAATGAAGTAGTGGGAAGAGATTACCATGAATGAAAAATAAACATCATTATTTTTTGCTTCCTTCTGAAACCACAGCTGGGCATTAGGTATTTTTTACCATCCTAATCATAACTTCATCTATTATCCTCCACTTCTGGCTTTGCCAAGTAACACAAATTCTTTGTCTTGCTCTCTCATTCTTGACATTCCTTTGAACCGTACCCTATTAAAGGCTAGGGAGGTTTTTAACAGGGAGACTTCTAGGACTGTGCAAGTATCCACAAATATCTGATGTGTTCCCCTATCATCATAAGAATCGTAGCATATAAGTGAACCATAAGCTTCAAAAAGCCAGGTCCCAGAGAACTGCTGCAACTTGTCCCAGCAGCAGGCACAGTTCCTGTGCATAGCACACTGACCTATCACTCTCTCCAGACAGCAGCACAGCTGCAGCACTGCGGTCACTGCCTCCATCACCCCTGCACAGAACTGTCGGGGCAGGGATCCAGCTGCCTGCATCCTCCCACCAGAACGGCCTCACAGACCTCCAGTGTGATGCCTGCTCCTTTTCCTAAGGATTTCAAAGCCTGCAAAAGCCACTTCAGACCATTTTGGGGAAATGAATGGCTCCTTTTCATTGTTAACTTACCTGGGAGACCAACCTAATACATGATTTATGGGGTATTTAGTAGATGATTTTATTTTTTTAACAGAAACTTTCATGATGCTCCCACAACAAAACTAGACCACTAACAGCTGGAAAAGATGATTCCGACTTAAGATAGACTTGTCCATTTTAGTCACCTGTAAATTTCTATTTCAGCAACAATCATGTTGCTGTAACTGCACATGGCAAGATGTTAACCTTGAATCCATGGCTGCAGTATTTTTTGAAGAAAAGGATGCTCAACAGTGCTCCATTCTGCCCAGGTACTGAGACAATATGATGGGAGGTAAAGAGAAGAAATGAGAATGATTTCTTAGGAATCTGCATATGTGCATATAAACCTGTTCCTGAAGTACATGAGCTGGCAGGTTTAGCCCCTTTGGTAAACGGCTGGTAATGTTACTCTATCACTCTGGAAGTGACCTGTGAAATCTGCAGCATTCCTGTCAGTCCTTCTTACTCCCTGGATATCAGCTCCTGCACTCATGCAGTGAAGAGGCTTAAGAAATCACAACTGCATCATGTTGGAATATTCATTCTCTGGTATGTGACACTACTCATGAAGCACATAAAGGCCAGGCCTAGGTTTAATAGCTTCATATTGAAAAATGTAACACTGTCACTGGAGGAGCTTATATAGTACCAAGTGCCAGTGCACCTTCATTTCATATTTTGATGAATGATTTGAGTTGGCCATGCTTTCAAGCCATTAGTGTAGATGTCTCATTGTTCTGCACTGAGATCAGTTTTTGGAATGAACTCAGGAACTTGACTCCTTATGCTGACTGGAAATCTTCATCCTCTGAGCTAGCCCGCTGGCTCAGCTGGGTGGGGATACCTGTCCAGTGCCCACATCTAAAGTCAGTTGGAACCAGCATAATGGTTATGGCCCTTTCATTTTGAAAAGCTATTTGAATCCACTAATAGAAGATGAAAATCTGCTGATAAAATGATTTAACTGTTTTCCAGTGGTGGGGAAAATGATGATGACTCTAACCAGAACTGGAAACCACCAGAAAATGACCTGATCCAGAAGTTAATAGCACAGATTGAATACTACTTCTCTGATGAGAACCTTGAGAAAGATGCCTTCCTTCTGAAGCACATAAGAAGAAATAAGATGGGCTATGTCAGTGTTAAACTCCTCACTTCATTTAAGAAGGTAAGGTAACTTTTTAAGACTTGAAAGGTCTCATGCAAGCCTGATGAATCTAAAAACAGTAGAAGTAACATCTTCTACAGGCACCTTTATAGTCTTTATCTGCCTGATTTTGCTATGGTTTTCTACTCATCCAAAACTTTAACTGCTGAACTCACTGATGACTGGCTAAGGAAATCATTGGCTTAAAAGCCTGTATGCTTTTAAATTTTCATCCTTGGACACAGGAGGACATTAGATAAAATTAATTTCCATGGCAACTACTTGTGAACAGCTGGGTAGTCCTGGTAAAGTTACATTCCTGTCTCTGAGAAGGAACAGTGAATCTGACTTTTGGACAGAGAACCAAAAATGAAGAGTAGTATAAAGCATCTGGTAACCAAAGTCCCCTAAACATGATGCGAGTTTTATTATTTTTACTTTTTTTTTTTTCTCCTTACATTAGAAAGACCTATGTCAATCTGTATGTAAATGATTTCTAGAATTACACAAGAAGCACTTTGTCAAGATTCTAAATCTCATTGTTCTACAGAGTTATTCTGTCTAGAAGTTAAGGCAGTCTCAATTTCTTCAGACCACTTCAAACAGATTATATTGGTGACAGATAAACTCTTTACAAACATTTAATGAAAATGGAAAAGTCTGGGGTGTTTTTTAGACTGAGATTTTTGAGGGAGGAAAGATCAGTTCAATACAATGAAGACCTAAAATTAACAAAACCTTTTGTTTGGCAAATGTAACCTCCCTAGAACATGCATTTTGATCATGGTTCAGGCCAAGATGACTAGATGATGTGGAATGACCAAGCACTACTTGAGCAGGCTTTCAGATGTAATAATGATTTCCAGTTTGAGCTTTAGTGCCAGTTCCTGTTTTCATTAAATTCAACAGGATCTGAGCTTTAGAAGAGCTCACTGATGCCCATCATAGCATGAAAACTATTTTCTCACTAAGTCTGCTACATGAAACTTAAATCCAGGGTTCTGTTTGTAGACCGAAGCCTGCATCTGCTTTAAAATTCAGTGCTTAGTTTGACTGGGTTTGCTCAGCTGTGGTGCTTTAACCTGTGTCTGTCCCAAAGGTGAAACACCTTACCCGTGACTGGAGGACCACAGCCTATGCACTGAAGTACTCGAACACTCTGGAGCTCAATGATGATAACAAAAAGGTTCGAAGAAATACTCCAGTTCCAGTGTTCCCAAGTGAAAATGTCCCTACCAGGATGCTACTGGTGTATGATATCCACATGATTTCTCAGCTGCAGGTCCTTAACAAAGAAGAAAACGGATGCGTGCAAGAAAGGATAATGGAGCATCTCCTCAAAGCCTTTGTAACTTTTGGTGTAATTTCATCAGTTCGCATTCTCAAGCCTGGCAGGGATCTCCCACCTGATATCAGGAGGGTCAGCAATCGGTACACCCAGCTGGGAACCCAGGAATGTGCAATTATAGAATTTGAAGAAGTAGAAGCTGCCGTACGTGCTCATGATTTCATGTGTGCTGGAAACAAAGAGACCGGCATGAAAGTTGTCCTAATAGGCATGAAACCACCAAAGAAAAAAGTTCCCAAAGACAAGAATCGTGATGAAGATACCAGCAAGAGCCTTAAGAAGACTCGATCCCTTAACAAGAGAGTTGAGGAACTTCAGTTTGCTGGTGATGAATCTTCAGCAAACAGCTCTTCTGACCCAGAGAGCAATCCTACGTCACCGCTGGCAGGACGCAAACGTACCACGTCAAATACTACGACTAATTTGAGCCCTGTCATCCACCCAAACAACCATTTGAGCCCTAATATGTCACCCAGATCAAGTCCTTGGAACAGTCCTTCTTCACTAAGAAAAGTAACCAAAAAATCTCCGCTGGCTGAAGACAGCAAGCTTAACCCAAGCACTAGCCCTGAAATTCCAAGGAAATACACTGATTATTCCTCAGATAGCAGCATCACTCCTTCTGGGAGCCCCTGGGTGCAAAGAAGAAAAGCCCAAACTCTGACACAAGAGAAGAGTCCTGTCAGTAGTCCCATGTTGGTTCGGAAAATACAAAATGCAGATGGTCTCCCTGTAAGGGTGCTGCGGCTGCCTAAAGGTCCTGATGGCACCAAAGGATTCCACAATGGCTGTGAAAGAAGGAAGGCTATGAAGGGTGAATAGACTATTCTTTATAAACAGTTTCACAAAGCAGCCAACTGCTGGTGACCAAGCCTGGTGAAAAACTGTCACTTGAGTGACTCAGTTAAGTCAGTATTTAATTTTAAAAGCTTTTGTATTTATACAGACTTTATCATTTGTATATTTGTATATTTCCTTCACAGAACAGATGAGGTTGGAAGGCATCTCTGGAGATTGCCCAGTTCACCTCCTTTGCTGAAGCTACAAGTCACTGATAGGTTTGAGTATCTACAAGGACAGACTCCCCAGACTGTCTGGGTGAGGTGCTCCCATATTCAACCACCCACACAGAACCAGTCTGTGCCCCTTTCCTGTTACTGGGTATCGCTGAGAAGTGCTTGGCTCCATCTACTTCACTTCTTCTCATCAGATATTAAAAACCTTGATTAGATCCTCCCCCAGAGCCCTCTCCATTCCAATCTAGCCAGCGCCTGCTCTCTAAGCCTCACAGGAGGGACATGCCAGCCTTTTAATCAGCTGAATAGCTTAGCTAATGCAGGGCCCTTACCTGCATCCATTCTTTTTAATGGATTATTTTGAAACACCTAAATATTCAAGCAGGAATATAAATCATTGATGTAAGTACATTATTTGCCAAGCTAGGATCCTGAGGAGCAGTATGTACTTATGTATGGTTTAGTGGTTGTATTATGAAAAGCTATGGAATGTTAGTCTCATCATAAGGAGCTGAGGTTTTGAAGACTTCCTGTGTTTGCCTCAGAAGGAACTGAGAAACCAATGCCACAGTGAGCAGTTGTTCTCACATACATCACCAAAGCAGTATTCAATAGTACCAGTGTGCATTTCCATGAGTAAAGACTCTGAGTACTGGAGACTGCTCTGTAAGTGTTCTCTTGTATAATCAGATGGAAATAAAAATATTAACTCTAGATCTATTTTGTTTACTTTAAAAATAAGTTGAGCTGCACATGAATAGATAACTTAAATTTCATCTTATACCACATGAATTCTAGTAGCAGTTACTCAAAATTTCCATTGCATTCAGGAAAAAAATCTGCTCTGCCCCATTTCTTATGATCAATTCTGTGGTGATGCTTCACTCTGTGTCACAATCACTTTTATAAAATATTATAAACTAAACAGTGATTATGTCACCGCTAACTCAGAATTTGACAAGCAGGCTCAGCAAGAAGTGCTTAAATTAAAGCTAACTATAATGCTACATGCAGTCAAAGAAGGAAACAGCAGTTTTACTTATAAAAGTTAAACTAGCTCAGGGACAGTAGAAGTGTTTCAAGTTGCAACGGTCAGCTTGGGAACTGTGCATGACAAAGGTCTCGTCAGATGGTGATTCTTCATTCCAAAAGTCCACATCCCGTCCAATTTCCTAAGTGTAACATTTCTGCTGTGTAAATAACAGCAGTAACTCACACTTAGACTCCTATATAGAGAAATCCCAGTTCTGTGTGTTGCTCCTCAGCCACCCACATACATTCCTGGTTCTTTTACTGCACACAAATGGAATCCTCCAGGTGACCTCCCAACTCCTGTTATACAAACTGCAGCATGTGCACATTGACAGACTTTGTGAGCTCTCAGCACCAGAACTCACAGGCAGGTGCTTGTAGAGGGTACAGAGAACCCTGTGGCTGGCAGAGCAGCAGGGGAGAGGCTGGCAGAGCAGCACGATTGCTCCAGGGACTCACCCCACAGAATCCTGCTTCTCTTCTGCAGAGCTCAAACACGCACATGCACACCTTGAAGTGGTGCTTTCAAAAACACAGAGATTTTTATTCTTTTTTACACAACAAACAGCAATTCTAAAAAGCATTTTAAGAATGAGACCACTTTGCCAAGTAGCTCACTTACTGAAGGCATTCAAGATTCTTAAGTGCCTACACACCAGCGGTGCCCAGGGCACCAGCAGACCCCCACATGCTATTCCATCACAGCAGCTTCAGTCATACATGCACAGCAATAAAAACAGATACAATATTTATTCCTTGGGATAAATATTTTGTTCTACCTGAGTTTGTCTCTGTCTTCATATCCAATCAACAGCTCAAAACCTGAAAACAATACAAACCCCAAAAATACACACCACACATTCAAACAGCTTGGCGGAATGCTGCCAAAGAGATGTTTTAAACATCAATAGCTCTGCCTTCATTTTGTTGCAGCTCTCAAATGTTCATATTATGATGACATATTTCAACTAAGTGTTTTTTAAAATGTCATATCAGCTCAAAAGAAACAAGGTGACAACACATTTGGCATTTTAGTCACTGGCTGAGAGCCCTTTCCAACTACCAAAAGAACATTTACTTCTGTCCCCAGTAACAAGGGATGCATTCCAGTTGCCTTCATTGTGCACAGGCAGTTTACGGCTGGGTTTAAAACCCTGAGGTCTGAAAAAGGCTGGGGACTTCAATATAAAAAGCTTATTAAGTAAGCTAATACACCTAAGCTATTTAGGACAACAGTTTGATTAATCAAACAGAGCTGGCTTCAGCTTACACCATTGTTCCCTTAGCTTGGATTTTACTGCATTTGAAGCAAAAATATAGTTGATTGAGTCATAGGAAAGATCCCACATCTGTGATCGAGTCAGATTAAATGTTTTTGCAACCAGCTCATATTCTTGCGATAGATCAGTTGCAAAGACGCCTTTATCATCAGTCTGGAGTTAAATTGAAAGGGAAGAAAAAAGTTTAAATTAGTTCCTCTATATCAAAAAGATTTTTTTCTATATGTACAAACCAGGTTTACCTTGCTGTCTCACATTTTATTCCACCGTTCTTTCATCTGTGCATGGTTATTTAATTCTCTATTTGCCCTATTTTCACTAAAAATTAGTAAATTATTCAAACATATAAGAAAACTTCTTAAAATGATGGGATGATTTATCAAGAAAACAGGATTTCCTACTAAAATTTCTAGAAAGATGGCTATCAAATGCTGCATATATTCAAGGTATGTCAGTACGTGCAGGTCTCCTTATTCCTCTTTTCCCTTTTCCCAGACAAGCACAGTGCTATTAAATATGTTTATATATACACACACACTTGGACAATGCTATGGATTATGGGGGTTAAACTAACAGGATAATAGTCAAACCTTGTCAGTGGCAGCACAAGTACTCAGCACCTTGAATGCTTAAAGACCTCAATGAGCTATCAAGAGAAGGCAGGAGCTCTCACCCAACACAATGAACACCCAGGTAAGCGCAGGTGCATATGCAAGCATTGGAGCCATGGGTTTTAAGAGAAATCTGTCATTGTGCAAAGAGTTATTAAATTCACTGCTTGCATAGCTGATCATCTTATCCCACAGAAAAAAAGGCCTGGCTTTACAATAGAACCAAGATAAATACTAGCAATTCCCACTTGAATTAAAAGCATTTCTCAAACAGAACATCATGATTTCCTAAAAGCAAATTATTTGCTACAAGGTCAAAAATTTTAAGTCAGTTCTGATCCATAAACAGAGAAAGACTTCTCTAACTTCACAATTTTAGCCCTTTTCCTAAATACATGCTTAAAAATTAAAAAAACTTACACAAAGCACTGCAGGATGGCCCATGCTGTACCAGTATCCAAAATGGTGTTTGTCACAGGAAGGCACTGTCTGAGATTTTATGTTTGATGTCATGCAAAATTCTAAAGGGAAAAACAGAAAAAGAAATGGGGACATATATCAAAACAAGAGACATGTTAATTGACTTAGAAAGGTCTTGAATAAAAATTAAAACCAGCTACTGTTGTTTCCTTAATTTTCCATGCTTCTTTGGTAATTTCTTTTGAGAAAAATTTCTTTGGGGTATAAAATCTAGGGAGCTTGCAAAGCAGGTACAGAACCACCACACAGTCTTGTATAGTAATGACAAATTATGATTTGGTTTTGCTTCTGAGACATCAGCTGTTGTCTGCTTCCACAGAGGAGCCAAAAAAACCCACAAGTGCCATGAGTGTAGCTTTATGGGCAAGTCTCATTGCCACGTTTGTCCAAGTCACCTCTGGTCAGAGGTGGTGTCACTAGATCAGCAGTACATATCCTGTTCTGATATCCAAAGTTCAAGTCATGGTAAATATTTTTTTCCTTACCAATAGGTATATGATTCTGGTGAACCAGTGACACTATCTCTTCAGAACCTGCTGCTGTGGAGTTGAGAAATGTTCCATGTCCAATTCTGTCAGGAGGCAGGCCCAGGAGAATCTTGGTCTCCTCCTCTTGATTTGGAATCTAGAGAGGATATATTTCACATTCTGTCAAGGCACCATAAAACAGCACATTATATAATTACAATGGACTTTCAGTTCCACTTTCATGGCATCTCTTATCTGAAAGAAAGCGTTAGTGAAATAGAAACAAATATAAACATGTTGATGACATCATATGTCCTGCTTAATTTACTGAAAAAATAACTATCTTCAGTATTTATTGGACTTCTCAGAGCCATCATCTGAGCAGAAGCCCAATTCTTTGTACTGATACCAGTGGAACTAATAGAGCTCACTGCTCCTGAAACTGTGTGGATTTCACTACCATGATAATACCAGGAAGAAAGAAGTGGATCTCTTAGAAAGCTCCTGATTTCAATTTCACACCTAAACCCACAATAGATATAGCACAGAAAGCAATATTCTGGCTGTTCAGACTTAGAACAAAAGTTTGAAGATTTCTCCTTGTTTTCCTGTCTGTTGTCAAATGCCCCAAACCATTAATACTTTGGCCTGAGAAGTTCAAAATGCACAGAAGGTAATCTTAGTTTTGTCAAGATTTTCACACAATGACAATTGCAGAGAAGCACCAAAACAGAAAATCCTTTTACCTCAGAAAGATGGAGTGCCAGCTTTAGACCTGCTTTTTTTGCTTCTGAGAGAGATTCCAAAAAATCTTGACCATGTCCTGCCTGGAAAACAGGGACACATCACTATTCTACAGCTTATTTGACAAAATCCCTGTCATTACCATAATTAAGAAGTCTAGCAATAGCCAAACACTACATTCAAATACAGTTACATTTAATTATTCCACTTTTCCCATTACTTCAGTGTGGAATGCAGTAAGTCAAACAACCCTCTGCCATATGGTTTAGAGGAATGGATCAAACAACAGTAGCTCAGATGATGCCTAAGACTTACAAGCCAATTTCTTTGGTTTTGATACCTTTTACACAGCTACCACCTAGAGATAATTCACTTCAGCTTGACAGCTGCCTTCAAACATTTTCACTTTATTAATGCAAAATAGCATTTGGTGCAGCCAAACAAAATTTAAACTATTGACAACTTGCCTTCACACACTTAATGTGACTGGGACAACTCAGGTATAGACACTTCCCAGATAAACACTGCTTTTCAATGGTTCTTTTCTCAGTCACAAACTAATCTAAGGATTCTTTGTTAGAGTATCTGCCTCTTATAGCAGCAATAAAATTAACCCAATATCAGTCCATTCCAGCTAGGCACAAAAATTGGACAAAAACTTGTGAGTAAAAGCTATGATTAGAAGCACCTGCTGTTACACAACATTATACATTTATCTTCAAGACCAGAATAAAATAAACCAAAAACTTACAGTGGGATCACCACTAAGGTCAAGTCCTACTACAACCCCATCACTGGAAAGCAGGAACTCTTCAGCAAGTTTAACAGTCTGCTTAGCAACTGCTGGGCCATGTCGTCTGTTTATTGCTATTAACAGCCTGGGACAGAAATATATTAAATTATTATATTAAATTATTATTAAATTATATCCAAGATGCAATATCAGCAGCTCAACAGATCTGATACCAATAAAAAAATAGCACTTCATATCCTTCATGGCTGAGCATAAAGAATATTGGACAGGAAACTGTTCTAGGGATGAAGGTACTAAAGTGCAGAGGGACACAAACAGATAAATAAGTTGGCTCATGACAAGCAATACCACACATGAAGGATGAAAATTCTTCAGCTTTCACCAATAAATCTAGTAAGGCTTGCTACTGGGGCTATAAAAGACAGGAGAACAAACTGTCTCCAAACAACCACTGACACCTTCTGAAACTTTTCTGCTGGTCAGGACCAGCTCTTCTTTACAGCAGGCTGCTTGTAGAGTTAACCAAACAAAATCTTTGCAACTAAGCTAAGCTGTGAAAAAGGAGCCAATTCCATAAAAAACATCTCTTTTCCTGAAAATGTTGCAAAGAATGCACAGTCTTAGAGATGAGAGGTTTTACCTGCTTTTCTTTAGCAGTAAAAAAGAAGATAAAAAGTCAAGTTTCTATATGAATTACCTGTTTCCACTCCATGTAATCTAGTTTAAAAACAATTTTCATTCCTAAACTGATGGCTTGTAAACCTGTCTGCAAACATGACCAAGCATCAGACTACACAAAACCTTGAAACAGAGATATTCCATATGCTTTATTTACCTTACATCTATATCCAAGCCTTCTTCTTGACACTGCTTTATCCCCTCAAGTACAGTTTCAACGTACATCCTTTTGGTCATACCTGCCAACACATGCACACATTTGGAACAAACATTTTAAATTATTTTTATCATATTGCAGACCCAGCTCTCTAGTCTCCTAGGTTTCGTGTTGCACCTTTGATTTTAGACCATATAGTCTTCTAACCCATGTAATTCTAATTCTATCTGTAAATATAGCTTTACTGTGAACCACACATTTGAACTAAACCTCCTCCTAAGGATGTGGAAAAATTAAATGACTTTGTGTGAATGAGAGAATTGGAATAGGACTTCCATTATGTGTTTCTGCTAAATCACCCCTAGAAGAAAAAAAACAAAATAACAAAAGTAAAATATATTAGCTAGCTACTAAAAATATTAGCAGACTCAGACTCATACTCAAGTGAATAACCCAATTTCATGTTTCATAGATTCATGACCAACACATTTTTGTCCTCAAAAATCTAATAGCAAAATGACATGGTTAAATCTAGCTTTCATATTTAAAGAATATTTTTATTGAGCCAACTAAATTTGACTTTTCTTGTTATTAACATACTCTTTTAAGTAAGTTTTACATTGCAAGAAGATCACAAATTAAAAACCAGAAAACACTATACCTGTGGAATTTTCTTCTCTTGGAGTGCTTCTCAGTTCCAGATACTTAACACCATCATCAGCAAATTCTTTAATGACATCTTTAGTTATCTGATTAAGTAAAAGTGTATTCAACATCATAAAAGTGATACTTATATTTTCCTTCACAACTAAAAGACTCAGTTATTTTTTGTTGTGAAAAACTTGCAATGTCTTCAGGCCCAATATGTTTTTAGTGAAATACTGCCACACAGAAGGAGCCTTTGATTCCTTCAGGGATAGTGAAGAGAGTTCAGGTCTTTTACAATAATTATTCTGACCTTCAATTGAAAGGGACCATTGTTGATATTGTTACTCAGAACCCAAGGCTCTTAATCCAACTGATTCTGACTGTGTGTACTGCTTGCTTAAGTGAACTTTAAATTAATTTACCAGCAAAATATCTTCAGTCCTCGTGGTAACCTGATAGATGATCTGAAACATCTGAAAACATCTGAAATAAAATTTAAAAAAATTAATTGGAAAGACACTGAATGAGTATATAGGAAAAAAAATAAATCTACATTTTAAAAACACCTACCCACTAGAGTCAACTCACCAGATTGTAGCTTGAAATACAAAGAACCATCTGAACAGCAGTATTTGATTTTAGATACTAACAAAGCATTTGCAACAGAAATTGTTACTATCACAAAGCCTTTTAAAGGAAAAGGAAAACATGATGTTTCCAAAAAAAGAAACTATTCAATTTTCAATTTCAACAAGTCAATTTTCTCTGAAAAGCATATGATCTTAGTGAAAAATTTCAATCCTTTAAAGAAGGAATTAATCAACAAGTTTTCCTCCTAGCTTGCAAGCACCTAAGAAATCACTCTGTAGATACAAATAACAAAAAAAAAAATCTGAGATTACACTGTAAAACTTAAAAACATATTTTCTGCATTTATTGTGTAAGGGCACACATTCCTGGTGTTTTACTTACTTAAAACTTTAAGTTTGTTTAAACTTGGTGTTAACTTACTTAAAAAACCTTTGGTAAATGCTCATCACACAATGCACATACTCACTCATCTAAGGTTCTTTTCTTTCCTTTGTCAATTACAGTCATTCCATTCTGGATCTGAAGGTTTGGCTTCTGAGCCATGAGTTTCTTCATAGTAGCAGAACTGATACAGCCATTCAAATGAGCATGAAGTTCCTACAGAAATAAAAATCCTATGGTGTCACTAAAGGACACAAAATGATTCACACAAGCACTCTCAGTGTCAGAACAGAAAAGCCCCCTTTTTTCTCTAACTCCAGTATTTATATTCTCGACAATGACCAGGGATTGGATAATTAAGTTACCACCTTCCCAAGCACACTGGTCATGTGAAACATCCATCAAAAGATGTTTCTTAGAAGGAATGTGATAAACAACTTATGTTTATAGAACTTTCATGGAAAAGTAACTAAAACTATACAAACATTATCAGAAGGCTTAATTTTTAGGGCAACGCTATGGACTTATGAATAGGATGGTTTCTGCACCTTGTTTGTACTACTGTTCTCGCATTCTACATCAGTGTTTCACTCAGAGTTTGAAAAGAACAGTGATGTGCATTTTGGCTAATAGTAACTTCCTTAGGTTTTTGAAGGCACGGGTTCAACTGAGAACAGCCCTATTTCTTTCCTCTCACTTGGTGGCTGCTGTTGGCACTGGTCTCAGTGGGAGCACAGCTGGCTCAGCAAAGAGCTCTCCACACAGTTCTTGGGGTGGTGTCATCCAAGGTGAGGAGGAAGCCAGCAGCCACCTCAGTGTTACAAAAAGTACAGTAAGATCCAAGAACTCTCCCCATCCATTGCAAGTTAAATGTAGATATCCATCATTCAAAAATAGCAACAGGTGTCTACCCACTCCCCTTCCTTTTGTTCATACTCTGAAGTTTAAAGTCACACCAGAAATGCAGCAAGACTCTACCATGAACAGAAACTGCACTAACTGCACTCCTTTTTGCCCAAGGCCTCTTCCTGCCTGACTTCCTACTGACATTCTAACTTCAGACTCCAAACCTGTGGTCCTCAGCTCCATTCCTCACTTCACCTTTGTTCCCTCTTGCCTCCTGGCTCTTGATTTATGGAATAGGTCTCCAGCGCCCTCCCACCTCATTCAAAATGTATCTCCAAAGCATCTACTTTGTTACCTACCTCTCATCTCCCTGCACACATCCATTCTCAATAGGAAAAAGAAAATTCAATAAATGCTTCTCTTCAAGATTTACATTGGAAAACATGCTGAAATTGTAACTCCAACTAAGCATGAGAAGCTATGGCTGCTTACAGGTTCTGGTGACTGAGCCATACATACAGTGCTACAACTCTCTCATATTTTTCACAAGACTACAATTAGCTCCCAGAATTCTGTCAGATATTAAACATACACCCTGAAAAGCAACTTTTTGAAAAGGAACACTGGAATGCAAGGATGGCATGGTGTGAGGAGGGTTTGCTGGGGTCCCCCTGCACTGCCTGTACGAGCTCTGTGCTGCAGTACGTGTCCTCGGGCTTTGGTCAGAGTGCGGCACACGAGCCCCGATAAATCCGCACGCACCCCTACGGAAGGCTTGCACTGATATGCCAGAAGTAAGGCACACCCTCGGCACAGAGAAAAAGACTTATCTGAGCCAGACTTCTCGGCCAGACTTCGGGGAAATAGGACAAAAAGAGAAAATTGAGATCGCGCTCAGTTGATTTAATTGCAATTAGATTACTAAGATCAGTAAGGTCTGTAAACAAACCGGACAGACGAACAGCCGAGTGCATTTTGCGGTGGGGTAAGGCCCTCAGAAAACGCGCGTTTGGGAAGAACTCCGGGACAGCAGCAGCGTGTGTCGCTCTGTCTGTCTCTCCGTCCGCAGCCCGAGCGCGGTGCCGTCGGAGGAGGGTCCGTGCCCGCCGCCCCCCGCCGCTCACCGCTTTGGGCAGCCGTCGGTAGAAGCGCAGCTCTCGCTCGCGGTCCCGCTCCTCCGCCATGGTGGCTCCTGTGCCGGCGGGGGCGGGACGAGCCGGGCTCAGCGGCGGCACCGCCCCGGCCCGGCCCCGGGCCCGCCCCCGGCACCTGCGGAGCGCAGGGCCGCGCCCGCCGCTCCGGCCCGCTCCCTCCCTCCGGCCGCGTCGCTGCGGCGGGACCGAGCCGAGGCCACGACAAACACTGTCAGAATTCAGGCCAGCAAAGCTTCAAGGCGCAGTTTATTCAAGCGATAGCGCTTCCAGCCCGACGGCACCGCAGTGCTACAGCAGCGGCCGCCCCAGCCCCGGGCGAGGGGCGCGCACGCACGGCCGCGCGTTTACCGCAGCTACACAAAGCTGCTGTCCTGTCATGGCACTAGCCCGCTACATTACCGCGTCACAGAGGCCTAAGTGGATAAACTCATCGATTATACTGCCAACCCTTTCTATAAGTAATTTGGCAAGCTTGCTAGCACAAGAATAGGAACTGTAACTAACTTTCATTGATATGCAAGTCAAACCCAACCAAAACAAAATTATTCCAGGACAATAAAAAAAACTACTTCAATTATTTCACATTTAGCCTTTAGTGTTACTGCAGGCTAATTCTAAACCCTCCACAACTTAAAGTTTCCCTAAGCAGATATTGGCTCTTGCTATATCCCCAAACCAAGAAGTTAATGTAATTAACATAATAAAATATGGCGATTTACATACATAACTCAGGCAAATAAATTATCCTCCCACAAATACAAAAAAAAAGAATACTGACATATTTAGGGAAGTTAGCTTTAGAGTTAAATTCAAGCATAGAAATATGAAGTAAACAATTCAATATTCAAGTTAGTTTGCAGATCTTTGGGGGCCTGACGGGTCATCCCAGTTCAAGCACAGTGGAGAATTTGGTTAGCTGCTCAACCTTTTTTCATAGAAAAATACCATGTCCATAGAAGAAATGAAATTAATTTCAACTTGCTCAGTGATCCACTCTTTTATTTGACCTTAGTTAAAGGCAAACCAAGTACAGATACTGTACATTAAAACATATGCACATAGAACAAACACTTGTTCTTCATTCTACCTTAAAGGCTCAAACCTCCACACTCGTTTATTTAGAGCCCTTTGCAGGCAATGACTCCTCTCTGAAACACATTGCACCCACATTTAAATATAGAGAGATCCATCTGCAGGTCCCACATAGCCAACACCTATTAGCAGCACATCAATTAGTGTCCATATTCCAAGTCCACCGAAGCTGAAGAGTTTTCCCAGACCTTCCCGCCACTGACCCAAATAGAAACGATCGGCACCAAATCCACCAAGGGTGATGCTATAAGAATAAAAATATGATTCATTACTATTAGAGGAACTGAGCTTGGGTACCCAAGTGTTTTTCCTCCAGCTGTTTGCTGAAGGCAGCCCGCACTGTTGCATGTGAACCCTTTATGCAATCTATGCCCACCATTTCAAGCTAGACTATCTGAAATACTGGTTGTCCGGCACACCTTTAAAAAATACCAAGCAGGAAACCATAGAATCTGAAGATTTTAAAGAAAACAAACCTATTTTAGCTAGACTTTATCCAATAGATCCTGCTTACCTTAGTGCCAAGGCAGTAGACCACTTATAACCTCCAGTCCAGTTGCAATAGAGCATCTTAGGAAAGACACGGTTACCTAAACATTGGAAAATATTATAACCTTAATGAAATAAACAAGACCATATAATAAGGAAGAAAAATACAAGGAAGAAGATACTGTATTTTTCCAAAAGGCATCTAAAAGGGTTGACACTGAGCTTTTGTGTTGACAGTTGTTTCTCATTTATACCCTATAGTTCTCTGTTCCATCAATCTTGGTCCCATATCAGAAAAGTCAGTGAACAAACAGAGTGAAAATTAAGCCTAATTGTATGGAACTGGCATCATTTTCTTTAATTTGCCTATGGAGACATTTGATAATGATTCTATTAGTGGTCTGAGAATAAATTTAACTCATAGGAATTGACAAAAATAAAAAGAACTGGTGTTCTCTGTTTCACCAGAATGCACTCTGGTGTGACAGTACACAACAATAAGCCAATGTGTGCAGTTAGATGTCACTACAATGCTAAAAAAATTAAACAATAAAAAAAATCAGTAGATTGATCAAGGTGCAGGGAAAAGGATATAAACAATCTTTGTATTCAGCCATTACAAAATATGTGAGAAACTGTTTAGAGAAATCCAGCTATGCCCACCTTACCTAGACAATGAATGTGATCCCGGACTGTGCAAGTTGCATTGTATCGTTGTCGAGGGCAGGAAACTGTCATGCAGTTTGTGGAATTGGTACAGACGTAATCACTTGTGGCAAGCTGCCAGCAAAACTGGCACGTCATGTTAATTGTAAAGTTCTCCTGCTCTTGGTTATTCTCATCCTGTAAAAGGACAGCACTATCACTTCAATAGTATTAAAACAAAAATCAATGTGCAGTATTAAATTAGATTTCATGAGTAGACATTTTGGGCAAAAGAACAATTGCTCTGTTTGCTACCTCTTATAGAGCAGAATAAAAATCCACCAAAGAGGTATCGAAGTCACATTCAACATTACCAATTCCTCCAATATAAGGCTGCTGCCAAAAGGAGCGCTCATTTAGTCTCACCTTTAAGGTCAGTTTGTAGCTCTGACAGATATTTAGCCTCCCCACTCTCAAAATGTTTGGAGTGGTTTAACTCACAGGCATGGCCAGGTAATGAGAAGATCATTAGGCAAGAAAGGCAAACCAGGGAAGAAGGGCAGGCCTGCTTCTTTAAAAGCCCACAGTGAGTGATCAAATTTGTCTCAGAACTGCAAACCTGCCTACATCAGAACCTGGAAATCACTATTCTATTTTAGACAAGATGCCACAGTTAAATTACTTAAATCTGGGGTTAAGAGTAACGGGTTACTTACAACACAATGAACATGTGGCTTGACTTTGCAATCAAAAGTTGCTGTCTTTCCATATATACAGGAATAGTTTGTGTTGCATGTCATGCAGTCTGGTGGCAATCTACTGCAGAGCCCGTTGCTGGGACAATTAGTCACGTAAGGTGGAATTTCTGTACTTTCTGAAAGGTGCAATAAGTGAATTAAGAATCTGAGCAAAAAAAGCTAAATAGTCTAAAGTATATATATGTACATTTTTTTACACAAATACATAGACAAACACATGCACTGATGGTGTATAAAGGACTCTCCACACTCTACATGGAGCACAATTCCCAGCCTGTGCTGTGAGGGCCAGAGGAGCCACAGGGCTCCACACAGGACACCAGCCAACACTTCAGCACAGCACCAGGACTGAGCTTATGTGGATTAGTGCCACCTCAGCCAGCACTCCTCTGCAGAAATAATCAGTTCAGGAATAGCAGCAGGGTGACACGGCTAGCCTACTTTGAGCTGAGCTCTAATTAGGGCTACACCTACCTCAGCCATTTGCTGTTCGTATATGTACAGAATCACTTCCTAAACTACCAGCAAGAACAGCATTTCTGTCAGTCCTGATGCACCCTCAGCAAGCTACAAAGCTGTACTGATGGTAGACAGGGAACAAGAGCAAGTTATTGCAGGATGCTGGAGTCTTTCAAGAACTTCCACCATCCTGAAGGGTATAAACCATATATACCACAATGGTACTTTAACCTACCATTTTCTAGTTTTCATATGGACCAGCTGTCTAACTAGATAATCCAAAGTAATTGTTACTGTCATTAAGAGTAACTGAATGTGTAACACTGCAATGCTTCTTACCACTGTGAAACAATGTACCTGTTTCTAAGACCCAATTCAAGAACTTTTGGCCTCAAGACTGAGAAGGACCCAAAGCTAACAAACAAAATAAACAACATAACACCTTACCTAATGCTTTAAAATAGGGTGCATTTGTACTTGTTGAAGTTAGGCTTTTTGCCAGTGTAGACTGTGGCTGTGAAAGCTTTGTTGTCATCAAAGATCCCGCTACAAGACAAAAACATGGAGAAAGTGAAATATCTAGAAAAAAATTCATCTTCAGAAATAGTTTGATTTCAGCACTCTGATATAAAAATGCAAGTAGAAAGTGTAATGAGATATATAAAAAAAATAGTTCTCCAGTTCTACTAATAGTGGGATATTTACGTTAAACATTAGAAAAGTATTAGAATGGAATGTTCCTTAAAGACAAGGAACTACATTTATTTCCATTCAGTCTTATTTTCTGATTCATGAGAATTAAAAGCACTGGTCAGAAAGCAGATTTACACAGTGTTTTCTACTGAACAGTACCATATAACGAAGCAATGCAAGCGGTTCCTTGTCGGAAAGCTGGAATAAAGGAATAGAGGCACGTCTGTGCTGGTGCAGGCGCTGCGCGCTGGTCGCTGCGGGAAGCGCCGCCTGAGGGCTCGGGATGCGCCAGCCCCTGCCGAGCCCTCACGGCAGCCACCGGGCACAGGTGGAAGGAGGACAGCTTTGTCACACCACCCACCCTGGCCGTGCCGAGGAGCTCCAGGCCGTTTTGTGTCACACACGTTCGCGAAAAAGGGCCGGCACAAAAGGTGCTGTGTAATAAAGCAGCACACGAGCCGCCGAGAGGGGCCTGGCCCTTGTTTTGCCCTGACACCGAGCACCTCAGCTCTAACCCCGCAGAGCCAGCACAACGAAACGCGGCCATGCCCGAAACAGCTGCTTCGCCCCTGGTCAGGGGAGGGGCGGCGCATCCTCACCCCACCGCGGTCACCGCCACCTTCCGCGGCCAGACCCGCGCTCAGCCCTGGCTGAACCGCCGCAGCTCGGGGCAGCCGTCCCCCCACCCCAGGCCCCAGCCGGAGCCCCTGCCCCTTCTCCCGACCCCGCCGCCCTGTTTCGGCCCCGCGGCCGCGCTCACCGCGGCCGGAGAGGACGGAGAGCTGCGACAGGAACAGCGCGGCCCCACAGAGCCCGCGCAGGGCGCGCCGCCACCGCCGCGCCGCCATCTTGGTGCGCGCGCCGGGCCCGGCACAGCCGCCAGGGGCCGGGCCGGGGCGGGGCGGGGGCGGGGCCGCGGCGCTGAGGGGCCGCGGGGGGGGAACGGCAGCGCCGCGGCTGCCCCACACGAGAACCGAGACCGCCAAAACCCGAACGCCGCTGCAAAAACCCTCAGAACCTGAACGCTGCAGGCTGAACACACCACACAGGGAGCGCGAAAGCGACAGTCCATAAAAATAAATGTACGTATAAAACATAGAAATAGAAATCGCCCGCCACTCCCCGCGCTAATTCTGTCAAGTGGAACAGAAAGCTTTCTCAGCACTTGCTCTTCAATGTTTGTTTTTTCCCCCTTTTCCTTTAGAAGCAGGAAATAAAAATAGATCCAGTAACGCAAATGAATACAAAACCAAACACAGACCTATTAAACACAGGTATGTATGAATGTGAGGCAGAAGTAAAGCGTAAGCTTTGTATTTGTGTTAATATTTATGCACTAAATTGTAGTTTCTGCTTCATGGCTGTGATATTTAAATCACAACTAGAGCTGTATAGCTTAGATAACTAAGCAATACACTTAACACTGCCTAAGCCTCTTCATTAAATAACAGCATATTAAAGTGAAAAAGAGGTAAAAATTAATCTCCAAAAATCCAGTTCAATTGCCTGCAATGGCAACTTTAAAAATAATTTCTAAGCATAAACAAAACAGAAATTTCAAGTTTCAAGTCCAACATACTGTTTTAAAATTAAAATTGTCCTCTGCTCCTTTTCAGCATTCTAACTCCTCCCATCAAATGAAGAAATAAGTTACACAAAAAAGGCTTTTCAAAGGGTATTTTTTTTTGTTGTTTTAGTAATAAGCCAAAACAACAGCAAACAGGAAAAAAATAAAACACTTCACACACAGTTACATTAATTCAACTGCATTCTTGGCAACCACCATTACAGCAAACAGTCATCACTCCAACTCCACGAGTGTCTTCTTACACTGAGACTTCCAACAAAGATTCCAGTGGATTTATAGTCTGTGAAGACACATTCTGAATTAACCAAGCTATTCACATCCCACCTCGCCCCCCTCACAAATTTTTGTTGCCATCTGGAGCTAGAAACAAACCTGATCCAAACTGCTCCTGAGGCACTTGTATACTGCCAAGCTCTGGATGCCAGGTCACAGTCAGGTACCTGCTCTGTGACTGAGGGAGCTCAGCATTCCCAGCAGCATCTGCTTTCCTTCCCAGCCTCCTCATCCCCACCACTCTAACAGCCCTGACTTATTCCCACAGCAAACCCACCACATCAGAGGTGTAGGACTTTCTAAATAAGCATTCTGCAATTCAGGCAGATTGGAAACTCATGCGATTGTTAAAGGAGTTGGCAGGTGCATCTGTCCTCTCATGCTTTTCCTGGAGCACCAGAAGTGCTACATTTGCTTATTTTGCGTATCCATTAACTGAAAATTCTCTCAGATGAGCATCACTGCTGTGCAGGAAGAAAGAAACATTTCACATAGGCAACTAATAATTTTTTTCCTAGCAGCAACATCAGAATTCTTCTTCTGCATTTGGAATTTGTGAAGTCTTTAATTTCTTGAGTTTTTCAATAGCACAAGATACTGAAATCTCTCCATGAATTTTGTTGTCTCTTGTTCTCACATTGACAGCATTATTTGCTTTCTCCTTTTCTCCAACCACTGCAAGACATAGCACAAAATATTACACAATCTACATTAGAAAATGAGCCTAGAACAAACTTTGTCCAACGTCAGAACTTAAATTATATTCAGAAACGTAAGATGCTGCAGTTACCTAAAATGAAGTTATACTGAGCCAGCTGTGCATTTCTAATTTTCTTGTTTAAGGTGCAGCTTTGATCTAGATCCACATCTGACATAAATCCTGCTTCAAAAAATTGGCTGCAAACCTAAAAAAAACCCAAAGAAACCAAAACCCTCTTAGTATTACTATATAGTTTACCACATACATTTGTAAATGCTGCAATTACTAATCTCTCCCAATAGTTAATTCATGCATATGCATAATTTTGTTCTTGTGGATGATTATAAGGAATTCAATTAAGTTATTTGAAAAAAATCTACACACACAGCAGCACCCCAGCTAGGAGACAATACAAGATAACATCAAACATATGCTGCTCTGCTGCTGCATGTCAAAACACGTCCTCAAAGAAAGGAGAAAGAGGAGAAGGAATAAACACACTTATTCTTGCATTGAAAGGAAAGCATGGGACAGGGGTAAAACCAGCCATGTTTCAGAAGCGATGAAGACAGGAATATACATGGTGGGAAATGGAAGAAACTGGCTCTGCCTACTTGGAGCTGAGAGTACTGTAATGAAGTATTAGTTATATAAGGGTTGTCATCCAGGATATTTTCTCCTTTAATAATTACAGAAGTATGTACATAATTAAACAACCCAAAATACTCCAAGTTACATACCCCTTTCTCAGATATATTTAAATTTTGGACTTAAACTTTTATACTGAAAAATTTGCCTCTCCCCCCAAGCATGTCTCCAAAGTTATTAAGCATTAATTCCCTGTTCTAGGACAAGTACTTAAGGATCTATGGAATCTGCCAGAAGGAGTCAAGCTCTCCTCTCACCTGCTGGGCGTATTGTTCCGAGGTGGGGCCCACAGGCACAACCATGACCTGCCTTGGAGACAGCCAGAATGGCCTGGCCAGCACAGGACAAACAGGAAATAAAGGTGCACTTTACATTTCCAGCCACAGCCACAGTCATACAATAATAATAATAATTTCTGTATAGAATTATTTACGTTAGCTAAGGATGTTGGATAGTGTATTATCTCCCTCTTTTCAAGCTCACATAAAATAGCAAACAGATTGATAACAGTACATATGGGGAAGTTGGACCTTCTGTATTCTTCCCAACTAATTTCACTTTAAACAGAATTTTTTCTGCATAATTTTCACTTTTATCTAAAACTTTGCAGTGAAAAGTGGACAATCAGGTGACTGAAAATAAGAATTAACTCTTCCTTAGTACTTTCAATACATTCATGAAGAATTTCCAGATCTTATCCAAGAAAAAATAATCAATCGTAGAAGTACAAAAATATTTCACATATTAGGATTAAGTAATGTCTGTATACATAAATAATTGCTTTACCTATATCTGACATCCTTCTAGTATGAAAGCACAATTTTTAAGAAAAAAAGAACAAGAATAATGCAGGACTTACACATCCAATTACAATTCCTACTTCTGCATTGTTTTTCTTTTTTCTGCAGTCCCATGAAATAGTATGGATATGATACAACTCAGACCAGAAACCTGGACTTCTTTTGAGAAAATTTTAGGGGAATTATTTTTGCATTATAATATATGGGACATTAGGAAGGATATGCAGTTTCTATGTTGTTAAAGTCTTCTTAGAATTCCATTTGTGCCACATACCATTTTCCTCCATAATTTTCTGCTAGAATAGCTATCATTCTCTCCACAGATCCCAAAATAGCTCTGTGAATAATCACTGGCCTTGTCTTGTCATCGCCATCCTTACTGAAAAAAAATCAAGTTTTTTTTTTAAATAAAGTTTTCTTAGTTCACACACATGTAATCCTACTAATATTTTTGATTCTACTGTTAACAGAAAGACAAAATTTAGTTAATTATACTTATGAAAAATCAACTGGTTTTATTAAAAATGTACTTCAAGTCAACTGGGCTTTTAAAGGAATTCTAATTTAAAATAATCATGCCTACAGCTAGTGGCAGAGACACACTCTTAAATTTGTGAAGACACTTGACTGACTCAGCATCATTTTTGTGCATTTTAGTATTTTATGTTCTTCCTTGCACTCTCCTTCCATTAGGACTTTATTTTATTTTGTTGCACAGGATCTTAGCTCCTCTTACTATTCACTACTTCACTAAAACTACAATCCCAAAATTTAAAAAAAAATAGCTCTTTTTAAAAAAGCCAGTTCATAACAATATTATTTCATATCATAAAAGCTATGATATCTGTAGAATATACTGCTGGTCCAAAAAATTACAAAGATTCTTATTCTATCTTCCCCATCTTCATAATATGCAAAATCAAACACAGCAAGAAATACAAGCCAGAAAATGATATTCAAGTCAACATGGAGCTAAGATTAATTCACCCAGTGGGCCTAGCTGGAAACCACCCAGATTTTCACTAAAAGCTGCTTGCACTTGGTTTATGTTCAAAGTTAACTAATTTAATCTGCTAAAGATAAAGAACTACTTAGTACAAACATACTTGCTCCTTAGGGCACGTTTGAATTTGTGTGCTATGTCTTCCAAGGAGACACAATGACTAGGCTGAAAATGAAACCTGACTCAGCTGAGGGGTTTTTAGCATAGCTTATAATCAATTGTCTTCAAAACTGGCAGACAAAACAGAAAATGAGATTTTCCTGCATTTCCAATTAAAGTGAGCTATCATTACACTGAGAAAATATCTTCAAGTTCATGACTCGCTCCTCTGCTCACTCGGGGTATTTGGTCTCCCTACCAGCTGGCTGATTTACAAGCTAATCATTTGTTAAATAAGCAATATAGCATTAGTACATAATAGGAATTACAGATAATAAAAGCTACTGTTTAATTTCATTTTTAAAAGGAAGATATTTAGCTTAACCACTCACCCAACGTAAGTAAGATTAAACCAAATGGGGAGCTGGAAGTCAAGTTGGATGGTAGCACACTGATGGTACCTACCAATTGCATCTTTGATTTTAATATCAATCTGTGAAGCAAAATAACACAGATAAATATAGTTTGCCTGCAGTACATCTGCATTTCTGTCCATCCCAAAGTTATACTGAAATGCTGAGTCACTAACCTTAGGTCCATAAAATGCTCCATCTCCTGGATTCAAATTCCATTGCTCTCCAAAGTCATTCAAGCTGTTTTGAAGTTGCTAATCACAATAATGAGAGAGTAATTAAAAAAGGTATAGAAGGGCCTCTCATCAGTGGAAGTCAAAGTTCATTTGCCTTTGAAATTCAAAAGGAGTCAAAAAGCAGCACAACCCCTGTTGTTCAAGCATTTGTTCATTTATGACAAATAATCTCAAAATAGTAGTTCCTTGTATAAATATTATGATTAAGCAAAAAAAAAGATTATTAACAATCTAACTAGTTCAAGTTAAGGGGCTAAGTAAGAATCTGAAAGTTCTGGTTTTCTACAGAAACTTCAGATTTAATGTGATGTTTTCTACAAGAATTTCCACTAAGGGCAGTATTCAGCATCTGATTTAAGCAGTATCACCATGCAGCATGGAAGAACTCAGTTAAATATCTACCTCTGCAAGTAAAAATATTAAGAAGTTTGTATGTTTGCTTTTAAATTAATTACCTTTTCTGCATGATCCCAGACCTCCAAATCTCCAAGATAATTTTCTGGTCTTGTAGAAAGATGTAGTTGAAAGGTAAAGCCAAAGACAGCATAAACTGACTTCAAGAAATCAAGACAGCCCTTAATTTCTTCTTCAATCTTAAATATAAAACATATTAAAATAGGTTAAAATTTACTTCCATAAAAATGTAATTGAATCCACTGTATTCTTCATAACCAGAACATAAGCGTCCATTAATTAATAAGAAATAATTAAAAATCACTCAAAAATTACATCCAATAAACCCAAATCCATTTAATGGGCAAAGAGAGATCTGAGATGTTAAGGCTTCAAAGCATGGCAAGCATGAGGTTCTGGAGAAAAATTGTATCCTGAACTGAAGTACATCAATTTATACATGTAGTTCCACTAAAATCTATGGAATTACTGACAAAATAAAGGTTTTATTCAGCATTTCTATAGAAAACAGTGGATCAACTACCTTTTTTTTTTGCAGAGGGAGATGGAAAATGTAACAAATCTTAATTTCTGGGATTTAGTTGCCCAATGCATCTTTCTAAATAAAAGGAAGCACCTAGCAAAAAAAAACCACCAAAAGCAGCATTATGCTACACAGTGGAAAAATAAAGAGTTGAAATACTTTGGGGATTTTTTTCTGGTTTACTGTTAGTTTGCACTGGGAGAGGGAAAGGGTTTTTTTAGGTTTTTTTGGTTGACTGGTGGGGGTGTGGTGCTTTTTTTTTCTTTTCACCTGTTCCATTGTGCAAAAGATGTGAGCATCGTCTTGTTGGAAGCGCCTTACACGAGTCAAGCCACTCAAAGTGCCCGAGAGTTCATTTCGGTGAAGAACTCCAAAATCTGCAAGCCTAAGAGGCAACTCCCTCCAGGATCGGGGACGATGGGCAAACATCAAGCTAAAAGGAACATGGAAGAACCTTCCTCTTATCCTTCTTACAGGAGATTTAAGACAACACAAAAATAAACGAAGCTCAGTACAGACAGCAATCACATCTTTAAGCATTTACTCATTCAGGTTACATCCTGAAAGACAGGCAAACAGAAAAAGCACACCACTCAATGAACTGCTAAAGACCCCTGAGGAAAAATCCATAAGAGGAAATCAACACTGGTTCATCCGTACCCTTCTTGGAACACCACATCTGATGCCCACCTCTATCCAACAGAATTGCCATTTACTAGTGGTACAGACTAGTACTAGCATGCACAAACCCAGCTGAGTGCAGAGTTACTGCAAAGGTCTGCTTTGGGACACTGTCACAGAAGCTCTCTGGACACACTGGCTTAGCAGTCTATCATAAACATATATCACAGCATGAATTAATAGTCCTTTTATTTCTCCTCAGCCCCACAAAGGAAAAATGACGTAAAACAAGACATTTTCCAGTTGAGAGTACAAACCAATGTCCTGGACAATTCATGGGTTTAAGGGCAAAAGTTTCCTTCTCAATCTCAAAAGAGAACATATTTTCACTGTAGTGCTGCCAGTGTCCCGAAGCTTCCCAGAGTTTACTGTTGAAGACGTTTGGAGATACAACTTCAGTAAAATTACGCCTGCGATATTCCCCCTATAGAACAAATGCAACATTTAAAAGGTGAGATCATTTTTGACAAGCAAAAGCCTGATTCTTTTTAACTGTGGTATTATGATGGCAATTTACAGGGACATGGTAAGACTACTGCACATGTAGATTGTGCACAATTGGAAAAACACAGCTTCACTCTGCCTTATTTTCAAAAAGGTTACATTTGTATAATCCTTGTGAAAATCTTGTATATGTTTACATACATAGATACTTCTCTTTCTGTGGGTAGCTCAGGCTATGAATAGTTTATCATTTAAGATCAACAAATATTAATCAAGCTGTTAGGACTTACATCAGTAACATCAGTATATACTCACCCGTATGAAATCCATGAGCGTGTTATAAAGAAAGGCACCTCTAGGGAGGAAAAAGCAGCTTCCAGGACTCAAATCATGAAAGAAGAAGAGTTCTTGCTCCTAGGTAAATTAAAACCAAAATGCTCTAATAACAATTCAGAGAGAATTGCAGAATGTAACTACTTCACACACATCGAGACACTGTACGGCAACAAGATGATTTATGGTCTGCAAGTTCTCAGCAAGACCAGTTAACTGATCTGCAGTTCTTACTCTTAGAAACTTATAAGAACGCCAAATTCCACTTGATTCTTTGACCATGTAAATACACATTTCACAAAATTTACGCCTATTATAAAGAATAACCAAACCATGTTATTCACACAGTTTCCAAATAAATTCTCTTCTGTGAAAAATAGAGGGGTTTAGGTAGGATCTGCAAAGATTCTACATTAATAGGTTTAAGATTTATATCCCTAAACTAAGGGACTAAAGCCATTAATTTCTTCCCAACATTAGTTTAACACTCATGTGCAAGTGACAAGTTGAGTTTGTAGAATTAAAATTTTAAAATGTAACCAACATCAAGAGGCAAATAGAACTCAACCCCTTAAAACTGTCAAAAAACAACAACAAAAAAATCACACCAAAACTAAAATACAAGGGAAGAGAATGAATTTTATAATAGAAGTGTAAAAGAAGTAGACAGAGGAATCGTGTACCTTTCCAATTTTCCTATGATCCCGGTTTTTGGCTTCTTCCTGGACCTTTTCCCATTCCTTCATCATTTTGTTATCAGGAAAGGATATTCCATATATTCTCTGCAGAGTCTCCATGTCAGATTTTCCTTCCCAATATGTAGAGGAACTCTGATACATAAAACCCATACTTTAAGATAATATTATATAATATTAGGGAAAGAGGGATAAACACTAACCCATTCAAACATTATTGTATTTTTCCTTGGAAAAAGAATTATATGCAGTCCTTCAGCATTAGTTTGTAATACAAAGAGACTTGCAGTGCCTTTTAGTCAGCATACTAGTACAGAAGACAAACAAAAGTGACAGGTCAAATCATATTTCATTCTCTTAGGTACCTGTTTTAACTCATGGCATATTTTATTATTTCATGTTATAGCTTCTAAAAAGGCAGGACTTGTTTACAATGGAAACATAATGCAGTAGGGAAACATGAAAGGCAAAATAAACCTAACTCTCAGAGATAAATCTGAGCAGTTTTAACCCTCTACCCACTTAATCCCCAGAACTCAACTTCCATAACACTTCAGTTAGGAAGCCAGCGAAAGCCACAATGATGAATGTTCCAAAGAGCTCAGTCTAATCAGGTCACCAAAATTAGCATCTGTGGGTAACTTAAACTACACCATAAATTCAGAGGCCTCTGCAAACAATCTCTGGTTTTCCTGGAAGCAATGCCATTTTTTAACAGCAGCACTTGCAGATCTGCCAAGGTCCACTTTATCTCCTGTACCTGAAAGATACCATCTGACAAGGTCAAAATACTATTTTCTGACCCAGTGAGTATCTTGATGCTCACTTACTGCAGAACAGAGCACGCACTCCCCCCTGCACTCAGATGTGACAGCTGGTACAGACTAACCAGGACACTTGTCCTGTGAAGTGCAGTGCTGGTGGGAGATAGTGGCCCAGTCCTGCCACAGGAGCTTAGGCACTGCACTTCTCTCCTGTGCACAGCAGAACAGCTCATCTGGTCACCACCAGCTAGAGAAGCTCTGCAGTGCTCTGCATCAGTCTAACTGTGCATGTTACTACACTAACACTCTGATTAAAAACCAAACTGCTAACTCTCACTGAGGAACTACTGTTTTAGTCAAGAATCAGTAAATGTCAGATGCAGACCAATGACCAAAGTCAGTAGTTCTTCTTGTACAGTGGGAGCTAGGAAAGAAAAGAACTACTGTACAGTAAGCAAAGAATCCAATACAAAGGACCAACCCTAGTATCATCAGCTCAGGAAAAATAAATATACAGGTCAATCAACTGACAATTATTTCAGTTTCAATGCACAGTTAATTTAAACTTACCTTAACTATTTTAAAGGCCTTAATTTTTCCAGTGTGTCTCACGTGTGGACCCCTGCAGAGATCAATCAATGGACCACATCTGTATGCCAAAACAAAAAGAGTGTTCATTTCTGAACAATACAACATTTTTCAATACAGTCACTAATAAGTGACACATTCAAACATGCCAGTAAATGCAGCATGCAGCAAATTCAGTGCACCTTAAATGTAACTGTGCTTTCTACTGAAGCAGAATACTCACTCAGTAAATGCTCAGCACACTTGATCCATTTTCAATAGCATCATAACACATTTGCCAATTCATATAGTTCCATACCTGGACTTGTTCAAGCTGGCCAGGAAATTTTACACTATGCACATCAAACAGAAAATGGTCATTTTCCAACCAACTAACAAGCAACTGAAAGAGCAGTCTCCTCACTCCACACTGAGCTAGTTAGCTTTATCCATTATGCAGCAAGCCAATGTCAGAGACAGCAGTTCATTTTAATCAGTGTGCTGAAGCCAGAGGGAATAAATAAAAACTGAATTCAACGTTTGTCCATAAACTGAGACCTCATCTGCCCCAGCAGAGAAAGAAAAAATCTCATTTTACCTAAGCAGCAATATTAATTGCAAACTCAAGACCCAAACAAAAAAGAATTCAGAACTTAGAATAAAAAGACAAAATTATTCTCTCAAATTAAATTAATTAGCTAAAAAATACTTTATAATACCTTTCAAGCGTGTTTCTTTACCTGTATACTGTGGTAGTTGGTGTCTTCACCTTCTCATTAAGGATACGACATTTAAACTTGTTATACTGTGTGAGGAAACATGAAAAGCCATAAACATCAATAAAATAGATAATAAAATTCTCTTTAAAAATTAAATTTTAATGATACAAGTGTGCCAGTAAAAGACACTTCTAACTAAAAAACAAAACCAAAACAAAACAAAAAAAACCAAAACAACAACAATACAACAAAAAAACCTCCACATATATTTCTCAGAAGAGTTGCAAAAGTAGAGGGGAAAGAGACAGAAACAACTCCCTTGAGGGTGTGTTGAGGATTGTGATTACCACCTGAACACCCCAAAGAACTTGTGAAAAGCAATCACACAGTACAGTGAGACTGGAGATATTCACTGAATAAAACAGGACCAGAGCTAAAGCCTTTTCTGACCTGTCTTCACAAGTAAGCCAGAAAACATAAATGCCTTTCATTTACTTATCTGTTACTTCATTGAGCTTGAGATGTGTTTTTGTAGAATACAGAATTGCTTTAATAAGTGCTTGAAAACATCCTGAACACTTGAGAGGCACATGGAGAGGGGGAGAAGGATTGTATTGTTATTATCTTCTCTTTGTTTTACTAGACAGGTACTATTCTGATGAGTCAGTCACATGCAATACTGCATAAAAGTTACATTTTAAAAGATCATTGTACCAGATCCACAGCTACTGTAAAGATTTACCTTAAACATGTCTAACAGGATCTCCTTTTTGACTTCCAGCCTTTCAAAAGCCTGTTTCTCTTTTATGATATTTTTACAACGGTTCTCCAGTAGTGGGAATTCAGTACTAGACACACTTCTAGATAAAATGACACAGGCAAAATAAATATAAATTAATTATTTTGATACTCCCATTTTTTCAAGTGACCATTTTCTAACTTTAAAAATATGGAATGTGTTGTCGTTTGTCACAGTATTTTTTTTTCTTAGTTACTTACAATCAGCTGTATTTTCAGACACTAAACCCAGAAACACAGACAGTACCACCCTGAACAAACCCATTGCAATCATTCCTGGAACAGTCTTTGACATGATTAAATGTCTGGAAGACCTATAACTCAAAATATACATCTGATTTAGGAAAAAAAAATAAACCACGGGGGAAAAAGGCTCAACCCAGCCACAAGAGCCAGTTTATCAGCTCATGCAGATTCATTATTCTCCCTGCCTACAGAGAGATAAACAAGGAAAAAACAGAATTGTAAAGCTGTGCACAAGGATTAGAAAAGTAGTAAACACCTAGGATAAGTTACATGCATTTTTGCCATTTCTACAAGTGACTGTGGCCCCTGGAAACCAAACTTGCATGACTCTTCAAGGAAACCACCCCCTTTGCCTCACAGGAACTTCAGAAAATTCAACCCAAATGCTCTGCATTTTTTTCCACAGAACAGCTTCAACTCTTACAGAGCAGGTGTCTGAATACTGCTTCTGAATTTAAATATATACACACACTCAGCTGAACTGTATACACAGAAGACTATGTTTCAGATCTTATTAGAGATACAATTATACTTTTAACATGCAGAACCAAACAAAATAATTCTGGTACTGAGCTTTAATATGGAGTATTAAAATTCTAAGACACTGTAATTTTACCTGTCTTCAATATACATGTCATAATGAAATCCATTCTCAATTGGTGGTCCATAGCATAAGCAGCCCCCAAAATATCCTTCCATGGCCTCTCCAAGAATGTGAGCACTTGAATGCCAATAAACCTGTAAATGAAGTCAGGACAGCAAACCATGAGGTCAATGGCACTATGTAACTAAAAAGAAGAAAAAACAAACTAGAGATATATCTGCAGATAGGACACAGACTGGAACCAGTAAAACAACTTAATCTTTTCATTTTGAAGTATTCTAAATGATTAATATAATGGCAGATGAAGCACTAAAGGCCCACCATATTTCAGTCTGAAAGAGGATGACTATACATCTGCACAATTCCTTCAACTCAGTACTAACTGTACCTTGCTCGTTTGTAAGTCCATTTCAGTCAAAGTCTATGCACCAATAATCACATCTAAAGCAATGCAGCCAATTAAGTTGCCATTGCTCACATTCAGTACGTTTATTAATGGGCCTGTAAACTACATTACCTGAAATAACAGAAGAGGGAAGCCAACAACACAATAGATCAATACCAGTGTGATGTTCTCAGTTCTTATTAGTTCAGACTGTTTCAGAGCTATTGCTACAAGATAAAGCCTTTACAGGCTCCTGAAATGTTTTCAACAAGCTTAATCACATGAACAGCTCTTTGACAAAAGTGAAGTCCAATCCTAGTGTACAAAGATAATACAAGCTTCAGACTGAATACCATTGAAGGAAAATCTCGGTCATGTTGCTAAGTATACGTTCAGTTTAATTGACTAAGATATGTCTACTGGAGGATCCAATAAACAGTGCCAGTACAAGGAGGTGTAAATTTTATTTATGACTCAAGTCTAATATTGAACAGCTTTTAGAAAACAGTAGAGACTGCCTCACTTTGCTTCCACTGTCTGATCTTCAAATGCACTGAGCCAGACCACAGACTGTTTCAGGTTAACATACAAGTCAAGGCCTTCTGTACAAACTCCATTGAGAAATAACTTGTTAATGCTAAAGAGAAGGATGAAAAGAACACAAAGATTTTACTCACTCTCAGACTACAGGTGCTTAGTATCCAATCTTTGTTGAATTATAGGAAATACATTACTTGAATAGTTCTGTCGGGTTTTTTTTAATGCAAGATTTTAAAAGCTTAGTGCTGCAATCAATTTTATGTCATTAGTTTATTTAATCAAGCAGAAACCATACAGTGTTTACTCACAGTTTTGGCTTCTTCATTATCAAAAGTGAGCAGTTCTAGAGTACAATCTCCCTCCAGTGGACGGTCCAGGTCCCAGAGTTCACCATTCACTTTGGCTATGACTGCATTTGAAGCCAACACTTGACTGAAGAAACAGAAAAGACAGCAAGAGACAAGAATATTTAGGTTCAGATTTGTAAAAGACTTAAGATTTCTAAACCTCCTGAGACCACATCCACATCTTGTAGCACCTGAAGACCTTAAACTTTTGTTTCTGTGGTCTTCTTAAACACTTGCCTACTTTTAAGACATAGAACCTTAAGGTCTTGAGAGGTTTTGTTCAACAGTTAGGGATCTAGAGGAAAGGTTTCTACTTAAAACAGGTTCCACTGTATCTGCTGACTCAAAACTTCTGATGTCTCTTAATTCCTAGCAGTATCACAGATTTAATTGGAAGCAAGCATTATGATCCCAGCACAGAACCCCAACCATCACTCAGAACTGGAACCAGCTGTTTCTACTACATGAAGCTGATGTGCCAATGCTTTCCAAGCAAACCAATTTACTTTTACCACTACAAAAGCACAACTCCTTGAATGAGCAGGTTACCTAATTCCTACAGCTATTTGATATGGCGTGGTTTTCCAAGATTCCCCTTCAACCGTCTCTCCGTCTGTCAGAGTAATTTTGATAGATTTGCTCTGGTTGGCTGCTCTGTAAGCTAGCAAAGCATCATGCTCTTTTTTCAGTGCTTCATAAAGCTTCAGTCTGTCTTCTATGAAACTCGGCACACACTGGAGCTGTAACACATGAATTTGATCATACACACACATATTTGTGAGACAAACAGAATAAAAGGATTCACAGTGCTGGTGCATACAGGTTCCAACTTGTCCAGATTTATCTGTACTAGAATTTATACTAAAATTCATATAGATAATTGCATACAGGATAGTCCAATCCAACTTACTGACTATTTCATAGTGGTTTTCCAATTTTCAATGCACTTTCATCAATCTGGGCCTAAATGATTCTGTGAGCTGGACCTCAAAAAGCAGCTTATATTGTTGACCAAAAATTTGCATTTGGCCGATATCCTGGGGAAATTTGGATCACTCCAACAAGCCCTCACATCTGCCACTACATTCAAAGCATCAGATTCAAGCCAGACAGTTCGCTGAAGGTTTCTGTATTTTAACTTAAGGTGAGTTATTAAACTCTATTGTACTACAGCACTGCTGCCATTCCTTTCAGCCAACAAGAATGCTGTTTAACTGCTCATGAACCATCACTCTCCTTAGGCACCACAAAACCATCACTTTTCCAACAACCCAAATCCTTTGGTTACATAAAAAGTAGAGATCTAAGAATATATCAGTAACCCTACTAATGCAAGATGAAGCTCTTGAATAATGTGATTTTTTTTCTCTGGGCTACCTTCTTCCCAAAAGCCAGGATTTCAAAATACAGCAAAGTATTCTGGATATGAGTGCCTTTTCTGAACCTGGCCAAAACCAAGTCCTATTGTTATGTGGTATCAAAGAACCACTTACATCATTCTGGTGTTGGTTCACAGCTTCATCTTCTTTCTTTTCCTCTTTAATTTGATTCACTGCATCAGTTGGACTTGCACTGGAGACCTCCTAAAAACAGTGATAATTCAAAGTATACCTTTACTACACCTTTAAGATTTTTTCCAGCAATCATCGAAACAAACCAAACCAGTACAACACTGGGCTAAAAAGGCAATTACAGGGAATAAGGTACGTCCTTAGTACAAAGACTTCTCATGGCACATCTAAAACTGCATCCTTTTGATGTTCGGTAGACACAGCAATGCCGCTCACCAAGCAAAGTCCTCTCAACGCAATTTCCCAAATTTTACTACTACAATTATCACCAGCAAAATCCCCAGCGAGGCCGCTGGAGATCAGCGAGCAGCCCCGGCAACTTCAGTCGTGTGATACCTCGAACAGGTTGCGCAGTGATGCTGTGGCTCCCCCATCCCTGGCAGTGTTCGAGGCCAGGCTGGATTGGGCTCTGATTAATCTGGTCCAGCGGAAGATTTCCCTGCCCATGGCAAGGGGGGTGGAACGAGACGATCTTCCCAACCCAAACCATCCTACGATTCTGTGAACCCGCCGCCTCGGCGCAAAGGCGGAGACCGCTGCCCAGTGCTGCGGGCAGACACCGCGACAGGTTTTTGTTCCCGGGGGCCGGGCACAGGCGGCTCGGTCCCGTCAGTGTCCCCGTCCCGTCCCTTCCCACCCGCGGAAGCCCGGCCCGCCCGGGGTGTGCGTCCCGTCCCCGCCGCGGGCGGCCCGGCGCTACCTCTCGGCCGGCCGGGGGCTGCGCCGGTACCGCCCGGCCCAGCTCGGCCGCCAGGCTGCGGCGCAGGTGCAGCAGGCGGTAGCGCAGCTTCTCGTTCTCGGCCCGCAGCCGCTGGAGCTCGGGGCTGGCGCTGCCGGGGAAGCGGAGCTCCTGCGGCTCCTTCAGCCGGCCGACCTCCGCCACCAGCCAGCGCAGCTCCCGCTCCTGCCGCGCCAGCCGCAGCTCCGCCGCCTCCGCGGCCGCCGCCGCCATGTTGGCCCCGCGCTCCGCCCCCCGCCCGCCGCCGCCTCAGCCCGGCCGGGCGCGGCTGCGGGGCCGTGAGGGGCCTTCCCTCGTCCCTTCCCTCCTTCTCCTTGAGCGAGCGGCTCTGGGGAGCCCTGCCTGCTGTGCCGGTGGTTCCTCAACGTACCCGAGGCCGGACAGCAATTGGGAAGTGTCGGTATGCACAGAATCAATTAGGGTGGAGAAAACCTCTGAGATCATCGAGTCCAACTTATAACCGAGGAGCCCCGTGTCAACTGTACCATGGCACCATGTGCCACAGTCTTTCCTTGAACGCTTTATGAAACAATGTTAAAACATATTGGTGAGATTGCATCCTTATATGATTTCAATGTCAAATAAACAGGTGTTGCCAGGTGTTAGGACTCAGAGCTTGGGAGGATTGTACAACTCCTACTGCACATCCCAACAGTCTTCGCTGCATCATTTACACTTCATTGCACATAAATACCTCAGTTCCTCGGCCCTGGGAAAAGAATAGGTCTCCATCACAAATCTGTTATACCCACCATGTACTCCCATGTATCCTTTTATCTCAAACACTTCTTTGGCATCATCAATTTATCTAGTTCCCTTCCTTGATTGTACTTCACACTCACTTTTCTGTCTTCAGTTTCTCAACACACACTTTCAAATTTTCGCCTTTAACCTATACTGAGGCTTTAAAAGGTGGGGATTTTTATTACCAAATTGGCAATTACCAAACCAGAATTTTTGCACTTTATTCTTCTGTTTACACAATGGGACATAACTATATGGTATGTGAGAAGGCAGAGAGACAAATTTTTTAATTGTCCACAACTTGATACATTACCTATATCACCCATTCTTTGTGATTTTAAGATTTTATAAGAACACATTTGAGGTTATAAGAATATATTCTTTTACCAACAAAAAGAATGGGGACATGTCAGGCTCAAAACATACTCCTTTAGAAGAAAAAAGTTCATTATTACTCTTTTTATTAACTTTATTATTAAAGTTAAAATTATTCAGTGCATCAAGTCCAAACACACTCCTGTAGTGTACACTCACAAATTTTAAGTTAATATACCTCAGCAAACTGATACCGATGCAATTTTTTCATTTGCACCAATTCTTCCTTCCTTTTCTGAAGAGATGCAGCTTGACAGCACCTATTCTATCCCTCACTACAGCAAGGTCATGTATCTTTGAGGTTGGATTGGCAGGTGTGAAAGTGATAATCAATAGCTTCCTTTAGAAATCTATTTCATTTTTAATTTGTGTTATCAGCACAATAAAATAAACACATATAAAATAAAATAAACCCAGATTTCTTTTTTAGATGTTTAAATTTAAAATTAAATTTAAATTTGTTTTAAAAAATCATTTAAATTAAAATGGAAATATTTTTTAATTTGTAAATTAAATTAACTTACATCCTCTATAACCTCTCTAACCATCTTGGGTATTGCCTTATGAACCCAAAACCATGTAAATTTGGGCTAGCATTTACTGAAGTAATGGAAGAACTTCCCCTCTGAAGCTGTAGAGGCCGAGAAGGCTGATTCAGAGATTGCTGTCCAACATGTGGAGTACCAGTATCCTCTATCAGGATCTTCTATCTGCTGAGATAATGTGGTGTTAATTAGTAGAATTTCTGGGACAGAAAAAAATTTGAAGAGAAAAAAAATTGTACTGCCTCTATGGACATTCGAAACTAGAGGGACTTGTTGTATCTGCAAACAGCCACAAGGTGACAGGCAATGCTGCCAAACAATTCTGTGAAGTCTCGCTGGCTAACAATACTCACATACACAATAAAATTCCTGCATTATGATATGGTCAGTGGTTAGCTTTAATGTTAACTGGCTAACTTTAATGTTATTTTAACGATAAATACTTGAAATTTTGGAAAAAGAAGCCTGTCAGGAGGATGCAGTGTTGCAACTAAAGATCATAAGAGCAGAAAATATTCTAAAACTCTTTGGACTAAAAGCTTGGCAAAATATATTTGTTTGCTCCAAAACAGATAAACTACCCTTTAGAAAAGCACAGGTAAAGCCATGCAAGCAAGGCCATGGATGCATTATGAGTTGGAAGCAATAGAAATAGAAAAAATAGACTAAAACCAGAAGGAGGAGGCAGGAAATATTCATAGCTTTTCTATACAGGGAATTTCTGTTGACAGAAAGTATGAAAACAAGACCGAGAAGCCCACGTACTAAGGAGCATTTGCATAAGGGAGGTTATGTAATGTGTGATCCTCAATGAATGATTATCAGTGGCAGAACACCTCCACTGGGATTGCAGTAATCTCCACTGTTAAACCTGGCTCAGGAAATGGATGCTGCATGGTTTATTTTGCTTAGAAATGGCATAAAAATCTGGACCTGCAGAAATGTTGTTATTCTTTTTAGTTATGTATTTACCTTCACAAAAAAGGTCTTATTCTGTAACCTTTTTTTTTTTTTTTTACTTTTTGCATATAAGTTTACAAAATATATATAGAAACTTGCTTTCTAAATGTGTAATTTCATTGCATATTAAAGGTAATATTTTATGGAAGAAAAAGAAGTGGAGGACATTTGTGGTTTGGGTATGGCCTCTGAGGAATATAAAATCAAAGTGTACAAAGGATGCTTTATTTTATGTCCTGTACCAGCTTGTACAGATTATTTCAGTTTGATCATCTGTCTTCTAGAATGAATTATTTTTTGCAAAGGGGTATCTTTGAAGATCAGTTACTGAATTAAAAAGTAACAGTAACTAAGCAATTCTCAGTCTCATCATTACGGTTCAGAAGCTGTTAACAGTTGTAAAGGGCTAATTAGTGTAATGTAATCCTCTTAGGAGGCTGCAGGCATTGAGCTAGATTTCTTTATAATTTGTATGTAGGCCTTCTTTATTCCATTGGAATTACAATAATCACAGACAGCAGTATGTATTTGCATTCTAGCCATCCACATTATGTTTATTTTGCATACTGAATACTTCACAATAAATGCAGAAGTAGAATTTTCTATTTTCTATTTAAATATCAAAATGTTTGGAAGAACAGCCAAGTCTTGGTTTTACAACTGTGCAAAATCTACCAGAAGAGAAAATGAAAACAGGAGTAAGTGGCTTTCTGAAATCCCAAGCAATCAGAGAGAGAAAATACTGGAGGAGCTGGATGTGAACAAAGTGCTGTCATATTTGGTTTACAAGAGAGTCTTTTCCTTGGAGGAATACAAAGACATTTGGTCCCAGGAGAGCTACAGGAAAAGAACTGAATATTTTCTAGATAAACTGTATTTAAAAGGCCCAGGTGCTTTCTCTGCCTTTTGTTCCATTTTGGAGGAGGTCTCTCCTAACTTGCTGACATGCTTTCTCCTTGGCTATGAAGGTAAGGTCACTGTCTGCTCTGAAATGCTTAAGTGTATATTGGTAATGTCTTGCAATCCTTTGACACTAATAGTTATTTGCTATAATTAGTGTTTACTTTCTCTCTTGCACTCAACCAGAGATAGTATTTGCTGCCTTTATGGTTCTTTGTTATAAAAGAGAAAATAACCAAGAGAAAAAAATATTAAATATATTTTATTGTTATACTTAGAATATTTAAACTGATAAAATGCTGAATGCTCAAATTGCTGCTATTAATAAATAAAAGTCAGGAGAGGGGAAAGGATTTCTAAGTATTACTGATAACGCTTAGATAAGAAATGTAGCACTGATCATTTACGTTCCTTCGCCTTTCTGAAATATTTAAAAATAGATTGAGAAATTCTGTAGACAAAATGCCCGAGTATGTGATACCTTCCACATTTTTCTTGTAAGTCACGTTATTTATTGTATCTGTCTGTAAACAACTGTGTGAAAAAGGATTGTGTTACTAAATATCAACAATACAACTGAAGTTAATCAAAAGGTTATTTGGACATCAGGCATCATCCGTCCTTATCTGTGGAACAGTATTTTGCTAGATATTAGCAAAGATAATGTGAAAAACGTGTAGCGTGCTTACAATTATATCTTACTGACCTATTTTTATTTTTTGTGTCTGTTATATTCTAAATTTCAGTCTATCAAGTCAGCTAGAGTTTTTCTCAGCAATGACTGCAGGGTTGTGCTCAAAGGTTATATAGAGAATGTCCTTTTAGAATGTAATTAAAATAGTCACATCTTTCACCGATCTATTCAGTACCAGGTTTAAACACATTAAAATTACAACTATTTATAAATAAAAGAAGTAAGTCTGAGTCATGTAAAATATTAGTAAGCTAAATATGAAAAATTGAAATATAAAACCATTTTGACCTTTAAAATAACAAGATTGTGCCCTCTCTTGACAACCTGATTACTTTTGAAATTGACAGTTGGAGTTCTAATTACATGAGAAGGGAACAGACATTTTACTCTAATTTAATTATGAAAAGATGCCCATTAAATGTAACTTTTCAAGATCAATTTACAGTAAGGTTTTATGGCAGTAACAAGAAAATCAAAGGAGGTTCACAAATGTTGTTGCGGAATTTAATAGATGTACGATGTACTTCACAGGCAACCATGTTATAAAAAGGCTACCTAGGACCTCTTTACACTACCATTTCTTTAGAAAACCATATAAATATAAACACAATTAATTATAAATACATTATAAAGCCAGGTCTTTTGGAATACACTCTTTGGAATGAAGTTTGGGCTTCCTCTGAGTTAACTGAAGAGACAGCACAGGGAGATTTTTATTCTGTGCCACCTAACAGATCATGCAGGGGCTTGTCACAGAACAGGTTTCAATCTTCCAGTGGGTACAAGGTTTGGGGGTAGTACTGCTCTAAAGGGGGATGGCCTCAGCAGTGGGGTGCTAGTCAAGGACTGTCTCCCTGACAACATCACAGAAGATACAGAGAAAAAGGAGAAAGCAAATGCTGCACATTTCCAAGAGAGTAAAGGATACTGTTGGAACAGCGTCCCCAATCCATTCTGTCTGTCTGTGCCTTGTGCAGGCAGAAAAATGCCTCAGGCTACCTTAGCTCAGCCACTATTACACTCTTCCCTCCTTCCCCTCCCCCAGTAGCGCTTATCAAATGTGCAAAGCTAGTTTTAGAATCTGTTTTTGCTAGAAATAATTGAGTGGATAACAGGCAAAGAAAACACATGCTATATATTCACATTAATTCATGCAAATAATCTGTTTAAATTCATGCATGCATATGTTGCAGATTCAATTAAAATGCATTATCTGTTACGGCATTGTGGATTGTTATAGATCAATTTTCATAAACCATGTTACAAGGTGCACAGAAAGATATGATGAGAAAGAACATTGTTCATTATTTCCATTGCAATAATTTTCTTCTCCACCCTCTAAAAGCTGACTGACAGGGCGAAGGAATCAAGAGGAAGGAATGCAGCCTAGATGCATGACAAGAAGCTGCTATGCCTGTGCTGTGTGGCATCAACACCCAGCTACCAGGGTAGTGCCATCCTGCCCACTGTACTTGTTAAAGACACTCTTTATGACAGGCTGACTGAGCACACAGAATAGAATCAATCCCTGTTATTGATCAGCTTCATGTACAATGGGGGCCAATTTCTGTTCTCTAGACCTGCCCCTGTTGGCAGATATGGTTATTTTAATGTGTTTCCATTGTCTGCATGCCCTAGAGAAAGAACCATTTGACAGGTGCTGGAAATGTGGCATGACTCCAAGAGGTCACTCAGGCTCTGGACTAATGTAGCTCACTGCAAAAACTGAACTGTGCTAGTGAAATGTGGCCACTGAAGGATGCACTGTTGCTTGCACATAATTGTTTTAACACCACTTTGATCTCTTTCACCTAATTATTTCAAAGAGTTACTCTCACAGTAACTTCAGGGGTGTTACAGCACACACAATGCCTCAAGATTAGTGGCTTGATTCCTTCACTTACAATTCTCACTATAATACAAAACAAAGTCTCTACTGATTTCATGGAGAGGAACAGTTGGTTACTATTTGCCCACACGGTACAACAGAAAGTCAGTTCTTCACTGGCCACACAGAATTTTATATGGAGTAAGACTTTTTATTATTTCCAAATTTCTACAAATTGTTTGACCTGTATATCTTAGGTCTATTGGAAATATGAATAGGGAAACAACTATATAAAAAACTGCATAAAAGGTCAAAAGAGATTGTGTTTACCTAAACCAGCCACTTCTCCAAATGTAACTTCACTGACAGAATTACATCAAACTGTAGATGTTATTTTGAATGATGCATCTGCTATTAGACAATTTTCTTTATTATTATCCAGATGGTATGCATTTCCCAGCGTTATCAGAGCAGACAAAACTGAGAGCTGTAGCAGAGATGGAGCTTCATGAACCCTGTCAGATGAGTGACCAAGAAGGAAGTCTTTCTGCTGAGGAGCAACTGAACCAATCATTCAACAAATACAGGTTAAAATTATCACTGTTATGATGTCTTCAATAATCACAACATTTCCCATGACTTAGTTTCTGTGTAAATGAAGCATCACTGAAGCTTTCAAGGCTTTAATTGCATTGGATTTTACCTGGCATTTGCAAAGTACAATTCTGCTTTGTATAAAGAACATTTTTGGATGTTGATTTTTGGATGCTGTTGAATGCTGGGGATCAGCCCTGGTTTTTGTTATGGATGTTCAGTAGTGATGTAATGCAATGATGATACTGTTAGTTTTCAGTGTTCAAAGGCTAACTATATATGTACAGTATATTTTACTCATACATTTTTTTGGAGTGTGGCATACAACCTAAGTTAATATCACAGTTTCAATTATTTTTATTTGCTTTCAGATGAATAGAAATTGAGGAAGACCTATGTAAGAACAGCATGTACCCTGATACATGCTGGGATACTGGGATTTAAGTCCCTTCTTCAGAGATTTGAACATAAAAATAAGATAAATAAAACCTTGGAAAATCCTAAAATGCTTAATTTTATGTAGTTAGTATTCAGTTTTAGTATTTGCAGTTGTGTGTTTGGAGTCATGCTTTGCCTGATTCAATAAGGAATCTATCTGAGAATGGGCTACAGCTCACAATAGCTCATTAACTCTTAAGAAATTTTGTCCAACTAAGACAGAAACATTCTGAGAAAGTCTTGAAACATAGTTAAAAGCTGTCCTGTTTTGATGTGTCAGAAGTATATAAAGAGTAAATTATGAAGGCTTTAATTCCTTTGCATGCCTAGGTTAATTTTGTTAAGTTTCAGCTAGTGACTGGATTACAGAAGGTTTTAGAAATGTAATAAAAATTAATGACTGAGAAATGATTGTGAAAAAATTGCAGTTGTATGAGGCTGAGTTCATCCTGAGTAGCAGTGAAACATGAAATGGTAACAGGCTATGAAGACACTTGGTAGAATGGGCCTAAATTGTATAGTATGGGCTGATCTATACCCATAACTAACGAAATCCCAGGCAGAACTCATTTCTCCATAGACCTTCACAGGAGTTCCAGGAGACTTGTGGCCATTCACTATATGAATATGTGCCATTTGGATTTTAAAAGATTCATCTTGTAGCACTGGTCCTCTAACCTCACAAAGCAATTCACTTACAAAGTCAAACCAATTAAAAAGTGCATCTAAAGAATCAAATTAGAGAAGTAACAGGCAAATAGGAAAGCTTCCCTGAAGTCAGCTGAAGCTGGAAATACCTGATAACTCAAAAACCCCTAACCAGATATAAAAGATGGCAGTGTTAGTATTTGCAGAGCCAGGTAGTGTCACTGTAAGATTGTTATACACATCCTACCTTACAAGAAGTATATGGTATATCAGTTCTGCATACACCCTGGAAGGAAAAAAACCCCAATGCTGGGGCTGTACTCCCTCTGATGTGGTGTATCCGTGTTAGGTGTGGAAGTTGATGTAGCCCCAGAAGCCACACAGCAAGGAGGGAAAGTTATGTTTTTATATCAATGTTTAGACAAGTACCAAAATCTTATTACTGCAGAATAGATGGTCTGGGAAGAGCAAAATCCTCCCAGTTCTAAACAGCAGGATGACCTTGTTAGTTAAGAATCAACCAACTACAGCCATCACATTGTCAGCCAGTAAAGTAACTTGGGCAAAAAGAAAATAAAACAAAGGATGCAAAGGGTGTGCAAAATTTTCCATTTAAAGGTGAGACCCCTAATAAGGATAACCCACTCTACATGTAGAATTTCCCCTCTTGAGACAGCTCCACGATTTCTGATTAATACAATAAAATGTAACACAAGTGAAATTGAGTAAGTTTGATGTTTTCCTATTGTGATTTGGTTTACAACTTTTCAGGGCAAGCAGCTTATCTACAAATAACTTCACAAAAATACCAGTCAGAAGTACTGTATTTCATGATTTCTGCAAGTCAGTGCTAAGGATATATTCTTGGTCTGATTTTGGGCCAGAAAATATTGTCCCTGGTTCTGTTTATTGTCCTCTCTGTACCTTCTTTCCCAGAATATCATCTCCAAAACAAGACAATCTCTATTAGACTAATGGATGGAATTATAGGTTTGGACAGTAATTGCCTGAATATGACCTCAAATTAGTACTGCTTTCAATACATTTTTGGTGTGGGTTGTTGTTGTTATCTTTTGGGGTTTTTTGGCTGGTTTATTGTTGGGGTTTTTTCTATTTATCTCTCATGTCTCATTGGACAGTTGGTGCTGGTCCTATGAAAATTATCAGATAACATAAAGAAAATAATTAATTCTTTTTCTTGCACTTTCTGTTTTCTCCTCCAACAACAGTTTTTATTCTCCTGTTGACTGAGAACTAAAATGCTCAGTAGCACTAATAGTACATATAAATGTTTCTTTCCCATGTATTAAGAAGAGATTGTGGTACAAAGGCTGTCAAATTATCAGAATAAGTAATATCCAAACTGTGAAAATCAGATACTACTTTTGTAGTTGTTATAGAACAAGTCATTTATTTTCACACTGTGAACAACGAGAGATTTTTGTATTCAGCTTTTCCATTTTCATGTAAATGGATTATGATTGTGTGATGCATGCTTTATAATGCATGCAATTAATTCATTTTTGAAGTCTGATTTATGGATTTCCCACTTTTTTAATAGTTTTAGAATGGATGAGTTCCATTGTAGAACATACCTTTCTGAATCTACTGGAATTGTGTTTTACAGCTCTTAGATAAGCAGAGTTTCAACATTAGCTCAGTTGGTTAGAATAGGGTGCTGATAACCAACCAAGGTTGTGGATTCAATCCCCTTATGTGACTGCCTTAAGTCACTTAAGAGTTGGACTTGATGGTCCTTGTGGGTCCCTTTCAACTCAGAATGTTCTGTAATCTGTCATTTGAAAATTAACATATTGCACAGGGAATAAAAGCTTATGTGTGGCAAAACTTCACTGCTAATTATAAGTTCTATTGTAAAGGTGAAAGTCTCTGCCTTGCTTTAAATCATAAAAAATAATGTGTAAAAATCACGTTAACAGCATTTATTCAGAAAGAAGTGCAGAGCTAAGCCACAGCACCAGATTTTTATGATTTATTTGGACAGCCATATATTGACATCTGACAGGTCTAAACATCATTACTAATTTAGGTATTAGACTGTTTATATCATTTTTTGCATGTGTTCTGTGTTCCTTCAGAAACTTAATAACAATAACAATAATAAAAAGCATCAACAAATGCAGCATCTGGCAGTTAATACTGAACACCAGTATTTGTCTCCAATAAAGCCCTGTTCTATGGGGCCACTAGGTGGTACTGCACCACAGTACAATTCCTTGGCTGCCTGTTCGAAATCATAACTGTGAATGATCATTTAGGATTGCAACAATAGCATAATGACTTGTTTTCCCACTTTCCCTAGACACAATACACACACACAGACCGATGCAGAGGATACACATAGGATGTTTAGAAGCATTTCTTTGGTTTGATTCGTTAGCATCAATAATGAGCTTCCTTATCAACCCATACAAATGGAACATTGATATTTCAAAGGCATAGTGGCAAATACTTTCTTTCCTTCACTGAATATGACAAACAAAATTCAGAGACTGTGTTCCCCTGAGAGGAATAAATGGCACCCAACACAAACCAGTGACGAGTATGAGCCCAAATTCAGAGATATGATCATTTTTACACATCAGGAATTTGGAATTCCTTGCTGATTTGAAGACCTTCATACACATGTTCCATATGCAAACAGCAAAATTAAGTGCACTGTAGTGGTAAATCAAGCCCGTGAAATCCAAACCAAATACAAAAGCCACAGCTATTCAAATATTTAGGTTTTATTTATCTGGCTATGCTCATTCACATCCAATAGATTAATATACGATTCCTTTTTTTGCATATGTTTATGAAAACAAACCATATTACCATGGACTTTCTGCTCATCTTCTACAGTTTCTCTAGTGAACTGCTGTATTGGGTCCTGAGTACTGGGTCACAAGGCTGTGTACTGTTAATCTTCCTTTGTTCTAAAACACTTCTTCTATGCCCCAAAACATTCCTTAAGCAAAGGCTATTAGTGTCCTACTTTCTGTGTGAACTTAGACTTCTGAAGCTCATTCTTTTTTATGTGTGTCTGATCATACAAAAAGGGATGTGTAACACGGGTGTCAAATCACATGACAAAGAACAGTCTGGACTGCATATAGGAAAAGTCCCTTTCGAGAAGACCTCAGTTATGCAGAATCTTGATAGCAATCACACTGTCCTCCACTGCTGGGAAATGCCAAATAATCCCCTCACCTTCTGCCCAGCATGCCAGGCACAGAGGAAGGCACAGATCAGGCTGACCAGCTCTTCTGGTGTGCAGATCCCAGTGCAAGGGACAGAGCACAGCACAGAGAGTTGATGATTCTCACCCAGGAAATCCCAAACAAAGGACCATGCAGCTCCCCAGCACCTTTACAGAGCCATGCTGAATGCCACATTCCCCAGCACCAAGGCTTCAACCACCTGAGCACAGGGAGGACACAGAGAGAAATCACCAGCAGAATTCTGCAGGGGATTGATTTTTCCTAACAAACTCAAGAATTGATTGGAAGAAGATCTTAGCAGTGAAGTAGAAATATTTGCTGAGGGTATACATTTACTCAATGTAGGTTGTGTGGGAGCTGTGCAGAGAGCTGTAAATGTGCCTTAAGATTAAGTAACTGGTAAATAAAATGGCAGAGGAAATTTAGTGTAGGTAAATGTGAAATTCTATAGGTAGGCTAGTGTTCTTGGCTTTAGGAATAAAGTGATGAACTCTGAGTTGCCTGTTACCACTCAGAAGTTTCCAATTGTGATAGATAGACTTTTTCATAAAAACATCAACTCAGTGCATGGCACCAATCCAAAAATGCAAATGATTGTTAGAAAAGGAAAAAAGAAAAAACCAGGAAATATAATTATGCCAGTCTATAATGCCACAATTTTCTCATGCCTGGAATACTGTGTGCTGTTCTGCTGCTTGCATCTACCTCCTATTTCCCTACTTCCAGTGATTACTTAGAAAAGTGGTTAGTCCTCAAAGAGGTTTTAGGATGTGCTTAGAGTACAGAGCTCCTTAAAGAATGCTCATGTTTTTCTGCACATCTGAATGATTTGGATTGGCACTGGAAATAGAAAAAATATCCTGCTCTCCTAATGGAAAGTATGTGGGAAGAATCTAGAAGAGAAAATTCTCATGGATCATGCACCTCCTCGTGGATGGTATTCTGCAAGAGAGGATGCATTGAGCCAGTGAAATCAAGGATCAAGAAAAACAGCCATTTCTTGCCAGTAAATACTGAGACAAAACCTTAACTGGCTTCCTTCAAACACCTGCTATTTGGCATACCCAAGTCACTGCCAGTATTCCTGCTTTGAGGTTGCCATCCCTGATTTTGCGTGTATCTTCAGAGCAAACGTCTTTTGCAAAGTGGGAGGTAACACTACAAGTAAAAGATACGGAAAGATTTTATTCAGATTATGCCTGATCACAAATGTTTATTGAGGTTTGAGAGGTTAGATTTTGATGAACCAAGGGACTGCACTCCTTTATGTCTTTACCACCTGGTATTTTTGACATGCATCAAACATACGAATCAGCTGTGACAATATGTAGCAATTGTCACCATTGGCTTGTGGCTTTTGGCATCACAGCAGTCATGTCAAGGTCAATTCGTTCAGCAGCACTGGCTGATTTGACAGGAAGCTGCTTATCTCAGTGTGGAACCTGGAACAGATAAGCCATGGCTATAGACAGCAGTAGAAAGAAGTGTAAAAGAGAAGTGAAGGAGAAGAGAAAAGGAAATAAAGAGCTGAGAACAAGTGTCTTTCCCAAGTACTATGGGTACTTCCACTTTAGAAATACCATTTTAAGTACTTTCCAATCTCTTATTGTAATTTCTTGCAACTGTTGGCACATTTATCTGTATAACTGTTAGCAGCTATCAGACAGTTAATTACTGTAAGTACAATATGTCATAATAAAGACCAGACTCTTTCTTTAGTAGCCTGCTCAGCTCAGGGTAATCTACATTTCCTCTACATAAATTGGCACTTCAGTAAACTGCTCCCCTTGCTACACAAAATGCAAAATATGAGAAGTTCCATGATATTATAGATAACTAAATGGCTCTTGTGGCTGAAATAGTAGTTGCTTATGTAACTACACTTTTACAGAATTTATTTGTTTTTCCACAAAAGATACCAACTGTGGCAACCATTACCATAGCAATGCATTATGTATGCTTCCTCACACAATATCCCATGTCTCAAAATATCCAGACCCTATCTATTCTGAATTTTGCCTTCAAGAAAACCTGAAAGCAAGCTTTTGGACTTGAAAACACTTTTTCTGATCTTTGAATTTCCCTAATTTTTGGCTTTTACATTTAATTACTGCAGTCTTTAACTTATTTTTGGCTATTCTTGGCAAGGAATGCCCAAAAGATTCTTCTTTGCATCAGAAAACATCAGAGTACAGTGGTATTCCAGCTAAATCCCACATTCTGGGAGCTGTGATGGGCCTTCTATATATATCTTAGGACATCTCTTCAGTATCAACCTTTTTGAATTTCTTGTGCTTCCTAGGTACAGTTGGCATTGTTAGAACAGAGCAGACACAGACAGGGGTCAGGTCTTAGAGCTGCATTTCCAGCCACCCAACAGCCTTCAGATGACTCCTTCCTGCTCTAATGGTTTCCTAAGGGTTTTGGTACAGGCTAATGAAATGGAAGTCCTGGGTTTGAGAAGGGTTGTATGAGGGATGAGCTGGAGCTGGCAGTGTGCATTCCCACTGTCACTGTGCTCATCCATCACTTGGGGGATGTACGTATTCTTGCTGCAATTTAATTTATATTTAAACCAGTCTTTGAGTAAGACATCACAACACAGGGACTGCATCTTAGTAAGAAGCCTTTGTCTTAAGTCTTGGCTATATTTAGGAAGATTACCTCTGTAATATTAATAACATATTCTTTGCTACTGTCCAGCCCCAACAGCACTGCATCATAAAACTGCCATAAAAATATTTCTTCTGTGAGTGCTGTTGGCATATGCTCTGCTTGCATCCTGAGGAAAAAAAGAATTAAACTATATTTAATAACATAATTTTGACCTTTCTGTCATAGTAATACATCCATAAAGACATACTTAGATTGTAAACACTTCTAGTCCAGAATAAATCTCTACCAGTGTCACCAGGGAACTCCAGGCATTGAAGTCCTGAAGCAACAATAGCACCAAGAAACAGATACCCAGTTTATGGGGGGGGAGGAAATCATTGTTGCTTTTGGTATCATTTCCAATATATGTATTTAGTACAGTGTTTGGGAAAATCTGTGTTGTATACATCATGAATAGTCTTGCAAAGGTCAGCACAAAGTTTTTAGAGTTCCTGCAGTGAGAGTATATGTAGCTGTTTGCTGTGCAAACTAATGATTTCTCAAGAGGCAGAGAGCTTTATGCACAGTCACTTAAAGCAGCATTTTAATTAATCAAATTATTTTATTTTTCCATTCTTTTAAGACTGAGCTGGGAATAAAGCACAGCATTAAACTGGAACACTTTTATACAAGTATATTGACCCCGATAACCATTCTTCACTATGTTTTTAAACCTAAGTGGAACGTTGACCAAACATCCACAAAATTGCAGTACAGGCACTGCAATCGTCAGGGTGTTTCATAATGCCAGAAGAAAACTGATAAATACAGCAGCATTATGAAGTGATTTTAGAAGGGATAATAATAATTTGTAACCAGTGTTCAATTTCATGATGCATTTAATGATTTTTGAGACAGCTGTATATTAGTCTATATTGGCAATGCAACCAACACTTGTACAGAAATGGCCCAAATAAATTTTCATTAATAGATCAAAAAGATTATTATCTTCTACTTACACTTTTTTATACAGTGTATGTGTCACAGCCAAAGAAATTATCTTAAATGCTTAGATTCAAGTTGGTTTCTTTCCACAATAAAGTTTGCATAGCTTGGTTTCACTGGTGTACATTGAAGAAGATTTTCACCTCCTGTTTAACCTCATTTATTGACATAAGTAAACAGTTGGCAAAAAGTCCTAGGTTAGTAACATTCAAGTTTGGGGTTTTTATTAAGGAGTTTAACATCAAAAAAACTACTTATATTTTAGAAGTCTTATTTTACTGGAGTAGTAGCTATAATGGTTTTATTCATTGGTTCACCTGTTCATTTATGGACACAGTTACAAATGAGATGAATACAATTGCCTGCAAGTTAATTTGGATGATGATCTTTATTTCTAAATTTATAGGTACCATGGGAGGAAAAAAAAAGAAAAGTACTTGCCAGTAATACAGAAAGTTTAGCTGGAACTGGTGGTTGGTGATCTAGAGCAGCCCAAGTATTATGATGCAGAAAATATCTATTGGAAAAACTCCTCTCTGATGCTGTTCACTGTTCTTTATACTCATCCCAGAAAAGAAGAAAAAAAATTAGTGAGAAAAAAATTAAAAAATATTAGGCAAAATATATTATGAGTTTAATAAGAAAATATATCTTTTTATCTGAGCTTGAAAAAGGCACTGTTTGATTTAGACTAGAGATTACGATAAGGCAAAAGGTAGGCAATAGAGGAGATGAATCAAACAATTAGAAATATTATTTTTCATTTTGTTCTATGACAAGGCAAAATGAAGTCTGAAAGGACAGAACAATTAAGCATTTAGTATTTTAGCAAAATTGTAAGTAATCTGTAGAATTAATTGCCAACATATATGATCAAAACCATTAATTTAATCTGATTCAGAACTGGATTTTATTTTTGCATGAGTAACAGACACTTCTATAATCTTGCTAACAGTGAATTTAATTTCCCTACCATGTTGCAAATGCACATCTATCAGAAGAGTGTTTAGAAGAAACATCTTCTAGAGTTTACTCTCACTGAAGTCCAAAGCTAAGGCAGCTGGGCTAAAACAGGTTGTACTCCCCATAAATTCTACAGGGCTGATGCAGGAAAACAAAATCTGTCTACTCTGCAACATCTGCACCACTTTACAAGACAACAAAAACCAAAAACAGATTAAAATGACAGCATATGAATGACCATAGCCTAGACCATATTTGCCAACATAACCCTGCAGCATTACTTGAAGAATTTCAGAATACAGTGAATCCTTGTCCACTGGTTCTGCCTTCTATCAAGATTTATGTTCCACTGTGCCAACTACTCCCATAGCTTTAGTAAGACGCAATCAATCAGCTGTTCCAGGAGCCATTTGGTCCTTTATGCGCACTGGGTTTTATCTCTTCTTTTCTTCTCAAGGCTACTTTCTCAATTCTAAATTAAAGGAGTAAAGAAAAAAAAATAGTGATTGGAAGTTTCTGTGTATTTCTTAAATTTATAATGTCCCTAGAAACCAATTATATGATTTTGCATAGAAAATAAAAATACTTTGACTTTTGACCAGATAATATTTCCAAATAATATAGTGAGGTTTAAATTAGTTATTTAATGTTAAAAATTAAACACTTTTTGTCCTAGCATTACTGAATAATATTTTTTTTATGATTTAAATACCACAGAATATCTTAAATATGTTTTCTGATAGATCTGGGGCAGCAAAGCCCTTCTGGACATTTATCTCTGAAATTACATTGAGAGGAATAAACAGCTGTCGGGAATATAAATGCTAACTCATCAGAATGCTGACTCAGTGCTGTAGAAATCAAAATATGTTCATCTACTGCAGAGGTAACATGTCATATACCAACTAGTCATGTTTTATCTTGGCCAGCTATAAAACCAGTTGAACAAAAATGCTGGAACAAGGGAGTGGAAATCAAATTATAAATGGGAATAATTTTAAGGTCTTTATAAAGATCTACTGTATAACCATAAAAATAGAATCATAGAATAGTTTGGCTTGGAAGGGACCTTTTAAAGGTCATCTAGTCCAAACCTCACTGCAGACCAGGTTGCTCAGAGCCCCATCCTGCCTGACCTTGACTGTTTCCAGGGACAGGGCATCTACCATCTCATTTGGCAACCTGTGCCAGAGTTTCATCACCCTCACTGTAAAAAATTCCTTTCTTCTATGTAATCTAAATTCATGTTCTTTCAGTTTAAAACCATTGCCCCTTGTCCTAATATAACAGGACAGGTTTGTCCCCATCTAATAACCCTAGAAGTGACCATCACAGTCAAGATGTGTTTGTTGGTCACCTTCAGTGGCAAAACCCCCTACTATTTTTAGGACTGAAGAATGATTTAAGGTCCAATTCTGATTTCTCTGCAAGTAATAGAATTTCTTTGCTTGTTTGAAGCAGGATTTAGCAATGAAGGAAGGACCTGAATCCTCTGCAATGCCATATTAATGCTTAATGTCCCATTGGTCCAATTTTGACATTAAGTATGAGCTGAATGCTATTGACTTTTTTGTACTAAGATTTATTAAGGGTGGAAATCTGTTACAGGAGAAAATTATTACATTTTACTAAATACACTGATGATCTGCAAACAGATGTGAGAAGTTGGAGGGCTTTCTTCAAGTTTTGTTCTGTTAATAAATTCTGTTAGGAAAATAACTGCTATCTAGGCATTATTTCAGGAGTTTTTATCCAGACTAATTTTATGTCTGATACTTTGGGTCAACTGTCTTGACTTCGGTTGAAGCTCTCCGTACTCTGTGGTGAAGGTTTTGGCTCAGTCTGGAGTTTTATCCAAGCAAGTAATGACTGGACTAGTGTGCTTTTCTGGTGGAACAAATTACTTTACATTTAATGCATTTCTAGCTTAATATTTCAAAATGATATATACATGTGAATGAATGTCTATATATTCCTAAAACCATTTCTACAATTTCTGATATTCCCTTTTGTATTTCTTCAGTGATCTGCATCTGGCACTTTTCTGCCAGATATCAAGGTTGATATAAGGCATCAACCTATATCTTATAGAAGGATGAGCACCTAGTTCTCCAGATATACACTCTGCCATAGGTCCTGCAGCAATGCTGCAAAGGAAGAATTTGCTTTTCAAAAGTATGACCCTGGGCATTACTCAGCAATGATGGCTGTCAAAGGGAAAGAGCAAAACACAGCAAAAAAAATTCTTCTGAAATATGACATTAAAGCTGAAAAGTCTTTCCATTGAAAAACCCCACTCCTCTGCAAAAAGAGAATCGAAAAGAGGAAAATCTTAAGCACTTCATGCAATGCAATCTTTCTAAAGATAAAAGATGACAGAATACAGCTCTGTTACTTAAAGAAATCAAAAATATTCATAAAGACACACTACAGCACAAAAGTATAGACTTCCATTTCTAATTTTGTAACCTCAAGCTTAATTCTGTTATTTGTTTCAACTCTTCAAGCAATCAGAATTTCTCAAGTCAGAATCTTTCCAGGCAGCTGAATTTCTCTGCTGGGCTCCCTGATCCTGTGACATCTTTGTCATGCCCAAGTTATCATGCAGTTTCACAAGGGAGCCCCGGGTTCTGCAAAACCCAATCCAGAGGCATTGTTTCATTGCCCTAGGTAAAGTAGTCTCATTTCATAAACTGAGTGAAATTTTCCCTGTACTGGCATGTTAGGCCTTCTGGTTCCAAATCATCCAGCTGTTGCTAATCTGTTATGTAGCTAGTATCTCTTTGTGCTGTATGATCCACGAGCAGCCAACATTTCTGAATACTTTTATATAGCAACATACTTAATAACCTGTAACATTATAAAATACACATGCAGATATTATAGAAAAAGACTGCAGCTTGGACCTACTTAAGACCACATTGTATCTATTTTTGGTCTGAGAAATTACTTAGTCAAGATATTCAGTTCCTGGACATATTCTGTTAAAAATCTGAGAAGCAACATTTAGTTCTTTTAAAATAATTACCATAACTTACAATTTTCATGTGTCCTTAATGTAAAAAAAAAATAAAAAAAATTAAAAAAATGAACCTTCCTTCATATAATTTTCTTTTCCATTTTTTTTATTGCTTTAATCTTACATGAGAAGGTTAAAAGGAACTTTTTCTTATTGCACTCACAGGTACAATATCTCTGACCTTGCCTCCTAAATTTCCTGACTTACGAAAGATTTGGTGGTTTCAAAGATGGTTATCTCACCCAGACTTTCACATCTGGCACCGGTATCAGCACAGATAGAAATAATCTGAAGCAATTTAACCTCACATTCTAATTCAAGCTTCTGTTAACAGCCTTTCTTCAGCTGTTCTACTTCCAAATTAGCTTAGGATTTCTTATGTCATGGTAGTTCTAATCCTGCTAGTTAGGGGCATGTTATCCAGTGGCAGCCCCAGGACTAGATTTGCACCTTATCTGCAAACATTCATGCTGCAGAATTCAGGAAAAAATGATGGATTTGTGTTTATTTTATATTAGCAACTTCATTTTCATTTCTGCTGTAAATATAGATGTGATAGTGGTTTATTTCTGAAACAGTTTTTTACCTTGAGCAGTCCTACAAAATATAACTTCATTTATGCAGAATTGGCCCACAGCTTCTGATCCCATAGTTCAGCTTTCTTGTTTGTATTTGACAGTAAGCTTTGGATTTGCTACCAATCTCAGCAACATAAGGCTCCTCTTTCCAGAGCACTGCCTGGATTACACAATTCTCTTCCATCTTTCCTCTTGACTTTCCACTGCTCCTGTAATTTACCTCTTGCAGTCATGAAACTATAGGAGTTTCATAAATTTTCCAGGTTCCCTCAGCCTTCTGTTGTGAACTTTCTGTTCTGAATTTCACATTCTCTATATCAAGTTTATTCTCTACTCCTTTGGCAATCTGGTCTCTCCTGGGAACATACACCTTGGGAAATTTTACCCTGCACAAGAGCAGTTAATGACTACAGTCTCAGCTCTTGCACTTCCATTCAGGACTTCAGAGTAATGAAGCCTGATTAAGTATGGTTGGAACTGTGTGATACTTCTGTACAATAAAAATACAGATTGAACATCATTATTTGGGATCAGCTCCTCAAATAAATCTGTTGCCTTAGATCTTTCCTTCTTTAAAAGTGATTTTTCTTTAAATCAAATGAGTCTTTTGATTAGGAAACAAGGTTGATACTCACTAAGGTCCGACTCTTATCTTTTTGTGATAGCTGTCTTTAAATCCAGCAAACAAAACTCTGTTTTAAATCAATGTAAACTCTCTGAGTAATAGGAGTGCCAGTGCCGCAGGATAATAAAAACCTGGCACAGAGACATTGCACTCATGGAGAAATGTTTGGTTGTTGCATTAACTAATAGCAATAGATTAATTAATCAGTTTGCTTTTCTTTCTTGCCAATCTGGTAGACTGTGATTAAGTTCTCTACTGCTGGCCATGTTGAGGGGTTTATTTTTGTCTTTGCTTATATGTCTATTCTCCTTTTGCCAATATAATCCTCAATCTATTCTTAGGTCTCCATAGACATCTCCCTATAAGTTAGGGAGAACATTATGCATTTATTATAAAGAACAGTGTCAGAACAGCTACAGTCTCCCTTGGGAGGCATTTGATCGTTCATTTTATCTAGATCACTTAAAATCTTCAAAGACCAGCTGTACCTGGGTATTAATGCTCTTTCAGAACCATATGTTTCCCTTCTGCACAAAACCCATGTAAGGGGGACACTTACATAAAAATCTTGCTGCAAATTATTGCTACTTGCTCCTTCTGTAGGGGATAAAGGATAAGGGACAAGTGGAAATACATGATTTTAATCAACCCATGGAGGACATAAGAAAGCCTATAGGACATTTCAGCATAGCTAGATTTTTTTCCCTCCCTTCCTCAAATCCTCCCTCAAAATAATGGTAAACACTGCCTGCAAATAACCCCTGTCTATTCAGCTAAGAAGAAACACAGAAAGTACTTTTAGAACCAGGCACAGTTTTTTTGCTTGATGTGTTTTCCAGTTACAGAACACAGAATGTTATATTACTGTGCTGTTGCTACAGGCAGCATACAGACATATGATGGCTGCCTGATAAAGAAACATTAGATTACACATTTAGCCCACTCTGCAGAAGTTTGAAACATATTTTACATATGGTTTTGGCCCACTGGTTTCCTCTACTTTTCACAGGCAAATATGTCATTTTTATTAGTAAAGACACAGCAAAATAAAGGCAATATGCAGCAGGCAGGAACAAGAGGATCATTTAAGTTCAATTTCGAAGTTTTTTGGTTTCCTGGGTTTTTTCACCCCTTAATTATCATTCTCCTATTCTTCTTGTGAATTTCCTTAAAACTTTACAAAATTATTACTAAAACATACATAAGAGGATATGTATTCCTTCTACAAACAAATGCAAAAAAAGGAACAATTTTTATAAAGCACATGTAAACCTGGTTCATACGAACAAGGCTCAATTTTACGGTTCCATTAATTATTCAGAAGATTACATAAAACTGGCATGTGCAAATCAGGTGAGGGTGCTTCTCTTTTCTGTGGGTTGAAGAGAGTAAGTAAGAATAATCATATGTACCACAGTAACTAGGAGTGTCTGGTAAATTCAGTGAAATTATAGAATGAAGAATTATACCTGGGGAGGGGTGAATTTGCTTCTTCCAGTTGTTGGCTGTATGTCAAATGCACAGCACAATTTATGAGTAACTTCAGCACTGCTGCTGCTGCAAAAAATGGAAGACAGCATTGTCACTTTGTGTAGGTGATACAAGATGAATTTGTTCTTTGTAAAACACTTGCAACAGACTGCAAAGAAAAAATTAGCTTATGATATTGGAGAGGGAAACATCAAAAAAGAAAGCATATCACAAGCTAGCAACAAACTCCGTGAAAATGTCTCAAGCTGTCTCAATACTGGGCCAGCTGAAGAAGTTAAGATGAAATCTATAGTGCTTTTCTATGGCTGTTTCCTTACTAGTCTCTTTCTATTCAATGCTAGCCAGAAAACCATGTGAAGAACCAGAATGTCTCTTCAAGGTCTTTTGACTGAAAATAGCAGAAAATAGTCTTCTCTTGCACCATCTAGTGAAGGCCAATTGAATTCAAAGGGCAAGTAGCTGTTTGCTAGACTAAAGCATGCTAATGACATATGGAGAAACACAAACTGAGACAGGAGGTGATAAGATTATGTACAGTAGGTTAGGAGAGGATGTGGAGTCATTTTAAAATAATGCTATATACCAGAGCAGGAATGTTTGTCACTGGTGCGTGTTAGGTGTGTGAACAGATAAACATTATTTGTACAGTAGTTTGACAATGCCTTTGTAAGGGAAAAAAAGGTGACAATTATTTTGGTGTTCTTTGCACTGTAAAAGACCTATGACAAAGAAAATGGAAAATGCAACTTCAATCTGAAGATTATAAGAAGATTCAGAGAACATTTGTAGCCAACTCCCCCATAAATTCATCACTCTTAAGGCTGAAGCTATTCACCATTATACTCCTTCAGAGATGCTCATATAGGAGATGATAGAAATGCAAATGAGATTCTGTGCATTATATTTAATTTTATCTTATCATATTCATTTAGAATCCTAGCTATGACCTTGAATTTGGTTGTATTTGTAATACAGTTCATCAAAGATGCTGAGCTTCAACAGCATCAGATTTGTCATGAGATGTCAGATGTCTGCATCAAGTAGGATGACAAGTAGCTGAGAAATGACATTGGTGCTACCCTAATCTTAAATCCATCAAAAGAATAAAATTCCTTGCAACCAGAACAGCATCAGGATACTTATGTAGAACTTTTTTTTCTTTGCTACTGGACAACTCTATTCCACTGCTTTGCTAACGATTTTTTTTAGTGTGTTTTCCAGCCATTAGAAATTTTTCAGATTTGAGTTGTATAAGAGAGTTTAATGTTTTATTCTGGTGGAATAGCATTATTTTGTCAACATTTACAGAAGTCAGTAGGAATTATGTAGATAAATACCTTTGATCAGATGACCAAGTAAAAAGTGCAATACAATGTTGACAGCTATACTTTCAGAAGTTGCCAGTAGAAGAGATCATTTAAAAATAATGCATCTTACTGAGAGATGTGATTGTATGAAAATAAAGGAAGGCAAGAGCAGCCTATTTCTGTTTTGTTCACAGTGTAGATATCACAGTAGTAACATTTCATAAATGTTCAAGACAGATGGTATGTATGGGTTTTTTTTGCATTAGATAACCAGAAACTTATCTATTGAATGGAGTGAATCCAATATCATGTGATCCACCTTAATCTTTGGCTTCAGGTTCACAGGAAACCTTCCCTCTGAACAGTTGCAGAGCTTGTGATTTATTGCTGCTGTCACAGTGATGTGCACAGATCACCAGACTGAATGTGTTTTGCAGTGACTACTTGCAAGTGTTGGTATTTTTGCTTTGTTCCTACAAACACTATGTCTTCTGTCTTCTAGAGAGATCTGTGTTTTCTTTTAGTGTCAGTGTACTCTGGTACACATTCAAACTGGCAGCACTGCAAAACACTATCTCCACCACAGCGAGGTCACTCACAATAAGTGGAACATCATTGCTTTTGTCTACATGAGCAGATAAGAAACTTGATTTTGTTAACTCCATTTGAATATTCATTTTTGTTTATTTGTTCTGTTGTGTGGTCACTGCTTAATTAATTCTATTTGTTCATCACTAAGGTCCAGCAAAGATTTGGAGGAGTAATATCACACTAGATTTGTGTGAGAAATCAGCTGATTTTCTTTAGAGAAGTTTTCTGGCTCCTTTAGTGTTTATATCTTTCACTTGGGAGTGAGACCAATGAAGAGGTTCTTTAGCTGCTTGAGCAGTTGTCTGGAAGATAAGTGCAGTGAGTTTGAGAATGTCCTTGATCATTATCCATTAAGCAATGGTCTTTTTTCTGTGTTCTGGTTTTTAAATCTCAGTAGTGTTGCAGATGGTTCTGAGGAAGAGTTTGCAATACTGCAATAAAATGAACAGATTTGCTGAGATGTTCAGGGTGCCAGGAGAGATCTTTATTTATGGACCTTATAGTTAATCTTCAAAATTTATCCTTTGTGTATTATTTAAAAAATTTCACAGAAAAAAAACCCCTGGGGTTCATTAACTAAAAAAAAACCCAAAAACAAACCAACCAAACTAGGACTTAAGAAAAAAACCCAAAACACCACCAGAGGTTTATTTTCATTTTTGTTGCTCTCTTGCTGCTCCAAAGTCTGGAGAGCCAATGAGCAGCTCCCAGGAGACCACAGGGCTGAGTAAGAACCAGTCAGTTTCCTAACTGCTTGGGTGCTCTTTACCTGCAGATGGTGGGCAAATTGATTAGCTGGCAAAAGAGCTTCCAAATCTGCCAGCATATAACAAGAAAAAACCCCAAAACTAGTAGGTTATAATGAGAAGAGTAATTACCCTGTAGCTGTTAACATGGTGCATGCTGCCATTGCAGCAGTGCAGATCACAGCATGACCCATCTCAGGACAGACATGATCCAGGTCAACTTCAGGAATCCCTTGTTAGAAATACTGTTCTCAACACTCACCAAAATCCAAGGATTACCCATGCTACCAGACCCTCACATGGTATAAAATGATCACTTCCATGTGGCCGTGTTTTATGCCAGCTGAGTACACCTGACCCCAACATGGTCGCTCTTCTTCTTTCAAAGCTCCAAGAAAAGATGTTAAATAATTAGAGGCAAACAAAGGGAAAGAACAGACAGTATATTGAAATATAACTTCATTTCATGTCTTTTGCTACTTTGTTTTTAAAACATGATAGGAAGTAGAGATACTGCAGTATCAGAGAATACTAATGCAGTGACCAATTTTAAATTGGACAAATAAAGTCTTGTCCAACAGTTTTGTACAGACTTCTGTTTTTTTAATGTCTAAGAACAAGCAAGAGAAATATTATATAAAGCAGAAAAATGTTACATAAACTGCCATAACAGCAGAAGCTAAGTCTATTTACGTTACCAGACAAAACCTTACTAGTACATTATTTGTGTTATTCTTTTGCTTAAAACCAAGTGACTGACTCACACCACACCTCACAAGTTAAATCCAAAACTTTGTGGTCTCTGCTAAGGGGTGAATGGCAAATTGCTTAATTACCCCCACTTTTTCTTTTGCTCTTCATGTTTTCCACAGGATGGAAGGCCTTATGCAATTTGATAGTGCAACATCAGGAATATCATAAAGGCAGTTTTATTTTTATACTGGGGCAATTAAAAAAAAAAAAAATTTGGTCTACTCACAGCAAATTTGGAGCCAGATCATCTATGCCAAAAGTAGCAATAACTGCAGTGTATAAAGGAAGCTAGAATTGATTGTGTCTTCTCTGAAGCAGAGGACAGAAACTTGCTTATTTGATATAAAAATCTGATTTGAAGCAATCGTTGATCTGCATGTGAAGTTTTATTGCTTATAAATAACTGACTAGAATCTAGAAAAGTCTTGACATTAGTTAGTAAAACAAAGATGAATGTAAATCCCTTATGTATTTAATGTAGTAAAAAAAATACTTGCCTGATATTCAAAATTATCTGTATCTAGAATTAACAGATCTGTTCTATCACATTAGGTAGTCTTGAAAGAAACTAAAAAGGGTTTTATATTCTTCATGTAGTTCACCTGAAAAAATGACATATCTTAAATTTTTGTCACATTGAAAGTATTGGTCCAAATTAATATAAAATATTTTTAACAAATCAAAGTTGAATTGGGATACACAGACATATATTGTCTGAAGTTAGGCTTTCACAAATTGAAAAATTTTCAAAACTTTGGCTCAAGAGTTCCTTTAAGCTTTTTTTTATCTCTCTCACATCTTTCCTTTTTCAACATATACCGCCCCCCCACCCCTTCACATGCACATCCTTAATGGGAGAGCTCTTCACTGGGATAAGTGCTACCTCTGCTGTTTTCACAAAATTAAAAATTCAGTGACTAAAAGACCAGGTCTTGCAGATTCTTAGCAGCATGAATAGTTTTTGTTCTTGAAAATATCCAGACTGGACTTTTGAAAGCTTTGTAGATGCACACTGTAAGCCAGTCCTGCATTTTGAATCTCCAGTAGGGTAGGGTGCCATGGCACTAGGGATGGCATCAGCTAATTACTGATGACAGCAAAAGCAACATCCTAGGAACCAGTCCTTCACCCTGCTGCGTTCAGGCTCATTCTTCCACCATGTGGAGTCCCAGATACACAAAAAAAAAAAATAAAATTCTCTGCAGCATCAAAGCTTTTGCTATTACAATTATCTATATTTTAAGTTATTTTTTCATTTCCTAATTTCCACTTTTGGTTGCAGCAGGAAATTTGTGTATCTTGTATTTTATGATCTTTGAGAATGTTATGAGAGACAGATATATAGTAACAGTATAATCATCTGGGAAACAGACCTGGAATCTGAACCAAAATTTCATGTAGGTTTCCCTACACTAGAATTATAGGAAGATTTGGGGTATACTAATACTGATAAACATTGAGCACTTAGTTTCTTCATCTATGTTGTAAAAATCTTGTTTATCACCATTTTATCATTTTTACTCATTGTTTTCATTGTATCTTGTATTTGGATAGGACAATGAAAAGAGTAGCTTGTAGTCCATCATTTTAAAAATTAATTGTTTTTTAATTGTTTTTTAAACTTCTTTCCAGGCCAGAAAAGAGTAATACTTGAACAGTAATAATGATTTTGGATTGAATTTTTTTATTAATTTGTGTTAAAAAAAAAAAATCTGATTAAAATTAGACCTAGCATGATTTTTAAAACATTTGAATAATTATCATAAACAATATCCCTGTAATGAGCTCCACTGACATTTTTTGTATTCTTTTCATAGTAGATTACTGTATACTTGCCTCTAATTATAGCAAATCCTATTACATTAATTTTCATTGTACTGCTAATCTGATTAAAATAGTATAACGTTAACAGTCATACACATGATAATGAGAACAGCTTTATACACTCTAAGCTTTATATACCCTAATGAGAACAATTTCTTTAAAGTGAAAAATGGTTTTCCTATTTGTGATGAGTGTGCAAATATACAGCTAGAGATATGAAACAGTCTTTGATTTAGATTATAAACAATTTAAATACATTCAGGAAACATCCAGCTAACCTTCAGTCTTATATCTCATGAATGTGGAAACATTCCTGTCAGCATTTAATTAAAGTTATTAAAGATGCTAAATAAGGCTCTGAATTTATAAATTTCATATTTATAATATTGTAAATAAATTATAGTTATGCATTTTATTTATAATATAAAAATAATTAATAATTTTAGGCATGTTTATAAATTTTGGCAAGAGAAACTCCTTAAATTTTATTTATAGTCTCCGTAATTTTGATCTACTTATCCTGATGTGTACAGGTACCATGCACAAAACTCTCTACTGTTCTGAAAACAAAAGGGGCAAAGTAAGCAAGTAGTTTTTCTAAACAACTGAGTATAACCATATGAATTTCTCCTCGTTCCAGATTTTTCACAGTGGTTCTATAACACAACTACCACAGCATCCATATTTCTTTCTCAGTCTGCAATATTCTGAATTTCTGTTTTTCAGAATTTTACACCCTTCCTTTGGGGAACAGTAATTATTCCCTGCTTTTCACAATCTTTTATTTTCTTTTAACTGTTGTATGCTTGGAGGCTTGTCCATAGGACATGGCATCTAAAAATGAAAGCTATTAACAACTCTGCATCCCAAAATCATAGCAAGGTCTAATCACACCTTACCTCAGAGTTACAGAGCCTTGCAGCTGTACCAATACACAGTTAGCAAGATTAATTAATTAGATCTTTGTGTACTAAGACTGTGATGTGTTGCAGATGGCAGTGTATTCCTTAGAATCTTTTCTGGGAAGCGATGTTACTTACGCTTCTCTTTCTTTGCATCTTACATTGAAATTGTATGCTTGGTAATTTCTTCCCTCCAGTAGTTTTCTACATGAATAAGCTGTATCAGAGAGCATTAATGGAATTCATGCATATGCTTATTTTTTTCTACATTAAGCTTATTTTATCCTGTGAGAGGGTCATGCTTGTCAAGCATAATGTGATATTTGGATAATTTTGACTTAGGGTGGTTTTCTTTTTTTCTTAATTTTTTTTTTTTTTTAAGAGTAAAATCTTAGTATTACAAGCTTGCAAGGAATGGGTATATCTAAAATCACTGGGCAGTGGCTGCACAAATTCACTTTGGTCTAGTCTGAATTCCTCACTGTAATAGTATTCTTATTTTTGCAGTAACTTAAAATTTGCTTTGAACAGTAAAAAGCAATTCCACATCAGACTTTATAGAAGAGCACTAATACTATTTGTATGGAAAACCACTTCTAAATTCCCTGATTGTAGTGAAGCGGGGATGCTTGCTTGCAAGTTTCCTGTAAATATTTCAATTTCTTAATCTAGAAAACCCTTTCTTCTTGATATTCCACAGTAAAGTTATTTATTCTGTGAATAAATTCTCTTAAAATAATGTCTTCTGAGAAAACAAAGTGAACATTCTTTCCTTCCAAAGCAAAATTATTTACCTCTTTTTATTTTGGTAGCCCAAATAAATGATCAGGATGAACAGTTTCAGAAAATGCAAGCTAGTTTTAAATAACTGTGTCAGTTCATCGTTGTACACACTTAGACCCACAGTTCTCTGCCACCAGTCAAACCAGCCTATCATGAAGGCACTTCAAAGAAATGTGGGAACTTCCCTTTGTGTATATGCTCAATTACAAAGTAAAGTGCCATAGGAAAAATCCTTCAAGTGTCTCTGTTTATTTTTTAGGATGGTACTGCACATATATCTCTATATATATATTTATATAATCTTCACTTAACATTTAATAAGAGTCTAGAAAAAACCCTTTGCGTGATATTCAATAAATACATTCATGTGAGTACAAAGAAGCCTTAGTAGATCAGGAAAAGTCACAGAATTGGGTATTTTAAATGTGGTTAGGAAATGTACAAACACACACTTATTGCTTACTTCAGAGGAGGGAGAAAATAACCCCCATTGTCATTGCATCTGACAAACTTGTACATTCCAAGGAATTGTTTTGTCTTTGACAGATATGACTCCTCTCTTTTTCTTTCTGGAAAGAAAATGGAAGCTGTAACAAGTTTACAGATGTCAGACTGAAATAGCAAGGAAGCCATTACAGTAGCTTCAACAGAAATCTTAATTAATATTACTATAATTGACTACCTATACAAATTCACATTACTAATAACCCCTGCAGAAAAAAACCTTCCTTAGTAAATAGGAACATTTTGATTAAATTAGAGATGGAGATCAGTCAACTAATGTCATGCTTTAATGTCACTACTGTATTCTATCAGTCTGGAACTCTGCCACTTTACCAACTGAACTGTGTAATAAAAAGTTCTCAAATCATATTAAGTACCACAGAAGCATAAAACATGACATGTATCAAGATTTTTTTATCAGCCATTGGAGAAAAAGTCAGCAAGGGGAACAGGTTTATCCTAGAAGTAAACAAAATGTTAATTCTTCAGCATCCACAGTAGCCCAGTACTGAGAACTATATAGAACACATAATGTAATGTTATGAAAAGTGTCAGTTATACGCACAGTACAGCTAAAATTAAGACTATCCTAAGAGTCAAATAAAAGAAGTTATTAAATATTCCATGAAACCAGCAACAAGTTTATTTAATGTTTGATTTAGTTCTAATCAATTTTGCAAACCTAAAAATCAATGCAATTGAATGCTTGAAATGTGCCATTAAGGTCTAATCTGCCCTCAGAAGTTGCTGATGCGACCATTACATTACTAATAAAGATGGCAGTTATTCTGGTAAGATTATTTTTTTTTATTTTTGCCAAATAGTAGCTTACACAAGTTTGTTGAACAAAATAAGCTACATCAGCAAATAAAAAGTATTTTTGCTTGTTCACACCTATGCCAGTTAGAAGTGCAGTGTCTTTTTCCTCACATTCTTGCAGAAAAACATTATCTGAAGTAATTTAAGCATAGCCAAGAGTTTTTAAAGTGCATTTCTATAGTGTCTCCAAAGAATCCTTTGAGCCAGACCTAAACTTCCCCTTGTCCTTTGAGCACAGTCAAAACTGACACAGGTGAGAGCTTGAAAAGGATAGCACCTAGTGACAACTTGCACTTCAGGGTTGTGTGATGGGCTCATGATAAGGAAAAGCAAGATAAGGCTTTGCAATCCCAGTGACAGGCTTACTGAAATCAAATCTAAAGTCTGCAGAGGTAGATAATGCTGCAAATTCTTGCTGTGCACTCTCTGGAATCTCACATTTATGCTATCAATATTAAGATGGAAAAAAAGAGAGGCACAACTTAGGATGAAAATAGCTTTACACCACAATTACACTTCCTCAGTCTTAGCAGCTGATGGGAGCTCCTGACGTACAAGTGCCTCAGTGGCACCCTCTAAGTTGCAGTGAGTCAGTCTCCTGCTGCTGAGAGCCTAAAATCACCATGGCATGGGCCAGCACTGTCACGCACACTGGCATTAAACTCTACCTTCTTGGGCCCCTTCCATCAGTTTTCTGGACACAACACTGTCCTGGTGTAAACACACAATCATGAGTGGAGTTGTGTCAAGACCACATCCACTCAGCACAGCAGTCATACACCACAGTGCAACTTGTTATTGTGTGAAAAAGCAGTCTGTTCCTCTGAGCCAAGAGGTGCACTGCAAGGTCATTCTGGAGACAGGCTTCGGAAGAGGCCAGGGCATCACAGACTGTAAGAAATAGATTATACAGCTTATTCTAAGGTAATGTCTGCATCTGAGTTACCTGAGCAAATAAAATTAAGAAATTAATATGGTTCTGCTTGGTTTGGACTGAAAGAAACTCTATGAAAAAGCTATATTAACCTGACAGGAATTAAATTGTTTTTAAAACACACACTAGGTTCAAAAAGTGTTTCAGCTTTCTGCAGTAAAGGAGAGTATGCTCTGTTAGACAGAATGGGTTTGCATGGACAGCAGCAAATAGCATCAGAGACCCTCCCTTGCATGGATCTCTACCTTGGAAATTTTGGTTTTAGCTCAGCAAACAGGTCCATGCAGGCCTCAGAGATAACAGTGGGATGTCCAGATACTTCCCCCAATCTGGAAGTTGCTGATTGACTCCTGTTAAAAATAGCCTGTTCATCTAAAAGGCAAGAAAGACAGGATCTTTTTACTCTTTCAGCATATATGTAAAACATTGATGCATAAAGTAAGATGTTCAGAAGGGCAATGGTACAAGAAAAACAGAAATAATGGCAATTAAAACAAGAGGATAAAATGTCTTCATTAAGAAGTGGTTTTTATCTCAGTAATGCACTTAAAGAAGTACAGAAGATGATGCATAAAATGGACATAAGTTAATTTGTTAATACCAGATGGGCAGAATATAATAGTTCAAAACTATAGAGCTAAATTTGGAATAACTGTCATTATTCAGCAAATTTAAATAGATTTAGGAATCCCTATTGAATTAGGAATAGGAATCATGTAACAGACTTTTAAAGAAGTTTTGAATATACACCCGTGTTCCACTGTAAGTCTTTAAGCAAGGTACTGTTGTCAGATTTCTTAACTCTTTTGTATATAAATACTTAAAACAAATTTATGTCCCAAACTTGCAAATGTAAAAGTGAAAAGCAATATTTTGAGCTTCTCTAATACACAGTCCTTTTACAAAGAAGAAACCTTTGACAGCTTACCTGCTTCTTCCAGGTTTATCAGCTTTCAAATAAACTTCACTTCCCATATCTGTAGATTGTCTGATCTAAAAAATTTCCACCACTACAACCAGATTATGACTAGATTTTTTTGGGAAGAATTTCTATATGAGATTTTTTTCCTAACTAACAGACATAACATTCAAATATCTAATGATAACAAATAACACTCAGTATTTAAACTAAGTCTCATCATTCTTTTAGTCAGCACTTCCTACCATTTTAAGGTGTATGTTATTTTCTTAATAGTATTGCACAAATGTAAATGACTACTTCAATAACAAGGTCACTGGCATTCTGTTAATGTTGTTGAGATGAAAATCCAGCCCACACTTACTCTCTTACGTGTGGGCAACAAGAGTTTTTTCAGCCAGCTAATGATGACTAGATACACAGAAGGAGAAAGCAACATGTTGGCTTTACAGTTGTTGGTTTTAAGGCAGAGTAAGATCTCTACAGGTTTTCAAACTAATCTGATATAGTGTGTACATAAGATACATACTTCCCAGTTAGTAAACTAAGAGCATTGTTTAAGTACAACAATTAATGCCACCTCCTTAATCTTCCTAATCATTTCAAGTTAGTTATCCCTCATTGCTCATAGTGCCTGAGCTCTTCAAAGTCAAAGAAGCCATTAACAGTATCTCGAGAGGTGGAGATGTACACTGGACATCAATCTGGACATCCAGCTGCCATCTGAGTTTTTTAAAGCATTCCCTACACAGAAATTCAGGACATTTGTGTACATCAGATTTCTTGGTGGAAATAGAAGGCCATTGAACTCATTAATTACAGTAATGTAACGATGGTGTTTCTAATTAAAATCTGTTGCACTTGTTAAGTATGGCACTTGTCTTCTCTGCTTCCTGTGTTGTGAATGCAGCCTACTGCAGTCTAGAAGTATCTATTGTACATTCACACACAAAATAATCACTGAAATGCTCATCTCTGAGCCATAAAGTGACAGTATTATTCACATTATTTCTTCCCAGGTGACAGTGCCACTTTAGGACCTCAACTCTGGGTAAGGATTACAACTCATACTATTCACGTTAGAGCAACTTAATGAAAAGTTGTCACTTCAGCATGGATTTGTTCTTATCTGCGTGCTTAAACAGGGTATCCCAGGCCAAAGTATTTTGCACCACCATTGATCAATGTGTCCAGCTAGGTGCCACCCCTCATTGCAGGGATATTTGTGCTGAGGGTCTCTGATTGTACTGTACCAGGTGTTAAAACTAATTCCAAATGCACTTCTCAGACACCACTGTCTTCTGCTGCTGTTAGTGCAGAGCTTGAGGAGGAAGGCACAGAACAGATTAAAGCCATGACAACTGTGTCACACCTGAGGCCACCACAGAGTTGCGTGTTCAGCTATTTGTGCTTAAGCACACAGAAGGCGGGAACCCCCTAAAATCATGTAATACTTGTAGATTGGCTTCATCACCATATGATTTTTAAGCACACTTCAGTTATTTTTGTCACATGGAAATAAATAAAAAAGGGGTTGCCTTCCTGTGGCCTCACCAAGGTTTTTAGGTGCGCCTGCCCGTGCAGGTGCTCGGGTGGCTGCTGTGGTCCCGCGGCGGGAGCTGCCTTCCAGCCATCCCTCCTGAGGGAGCCTTAGCGGGACGCGCTGTCCCCCTTCCCCTCAGCGCTGCCGTCGCCCTCAGCTCACCCGTACCTATGCTCGCCTCGTCTCACCCCACCCTCCTACTGACCTTCCCCCTCACGGGGCCGCCCCGGCAGGCGCTGAGGCGTTTGCCCCGGAGCTCGGTTACTGCGGCCCCACAACCGACACCGTTAGCCGGGAGGGCGATTAAAATAACATGGGTCTCCTCTAGGCGCTAATGGGATTAGAGGCGAGGCCGGCGAGGCGCGGGCAGCGCTGCGGCCATGGCGCTCCTCTGATGGCGGGAGGGCAGCGGCGGCTGCGCCTCATGGGCGGGGGCGGGATACCCCAGGTAACCGGGGAGGGCAGCGCGGCGGGAGCGCCCCGGCGGCGGGCAGGGATGGTGGGGAAGGCCTGCTCGCCCCGGGGGCGAGGGGAGGCGGCGGCCGCCCAGAGATAGCCCAGGTGAGGAGAAGGCGAAGCGGGGGGCCTGGTCGGGGGCGGGGAGCGCGGGGCGGCGGGAGAGAAGGAGGCGCGGCAGTGGGTCGGGGGAAAAGCGCGGGGGGCTGCGAGGAAGGGAGTGCGACAGCGGGAGGAGGAGAGGAGCGCGGGCCCGGGGGAGGGCAGAGCGCGGCGGGAGGCGGAGGAGAGCGTCAGCTGGAGCGGGGATAGCGGGAGCGCGGCGGGAGGCGGAGGAGGAGAGCGTCAGCTGGGGGCAGAGATAGAGGGAGTGCGGCAGGAGGAGGAGGAGGAGAGCGTGAGCCGGGGGGGCAGAGAGAGAGGGAGCGCGGCAGGAGGAGGAGGAGGGGAAGAAGCGCGACGCAGGGACGGCAGATGCCTGGAAATAAAAATTTGATGATTGCATGCAGCGGCTGGAGAGACTCTGTCGGTGGCGGCGGCGGGGACGAGGCAGGGACAGGGGGGGCGACGGCAAAATGAAGTATCAGAAATACCTGACTGTCTTGCAGATGGCCATAGGGGTGACCGCCTCCAACAGGGGCAGTCTGATGCCCTTAAAGAGGAAGCTGTGGTGAGTAGGCACAAACGGGGCCGCGGGCACTGCGGGCCGGGCCGAGCGCGGGCCGCGGCGGGACGGGCGGGCTCGGCGGCGGGGGGTCCCCGCGGACATGAGGGGCGCCGTGCCCGGACCCGGCCTGCGGCTCCCGGCGGGCATCGCCGGGGCACAAAGTTCCCGGCGGATTCGCCGCCAGCCCTATGGAATCGCCGGGAGGCATTGGCGGAGCTGTCCGCGCCCGGCCCGGCGGAGGACGCGGCTGGAGCAGGCGCTGCCGGAGCCGGCACAGCGGCAATGGCAGCGCGGGCTGAGGGCGCGGGAGCCGCTCCGGCGGGGGCACCGCTTGCGTGACAGCCCGAGTGTTGCCGCCGATATAGCGCAGTGTGCTCCCGGCCCGGGCTGGGCACAGCCGGCTCCGAATTCCCTGCCTTGCTGCTGCTGCTGCTGACAGGTGTACCGAGAAAATGCGAGCAGGGAGACGCAGGTCTAATAGATCAGTGAGCGCCAGAGGTAGTGCTGTTCAAATATGGTCATTTTTCCTTAAACCCTGCGTTTCCCCTCACTGATTCCCACTCTTTTTGTGCCTGCTGATTGTGTGCTGAACTGATTTTTCTGGATGAATCAACAAGACGTTATGAAAAATGTATTATAGTGGTGTAATGTGGGTGAGTAGGGCACCGATAGGAGTGTGGCACTGCGATACCCGGTCACTCGTGGGCAGACAGGAGCCCACTGCTAGCTCGATGGGAGCGGTGGGACGTGTGTCATCATCGGGACAAATCATAAGGAGGAAATATGTGAACTTGTCAGATCTTCTGAGAGGAAGATATCAATCACAAATTTGTACACTGAGAATTTCTTACCTGTAAAAAACCAGGAGTGATATTTAGGTGGTAGTGGTCATACAGTTCTTTCACTGTACTTATCTGGTCCTAGTGAAGCAAAGTAAAGTGTCACAGAAGGCATGATAGGTCATTTTATTTAAACATGGATACTTTGCAAATAAAAATATTTTCGTGTCAGCAGTTATAGCAAAAATGGGCCTTACGTGAATTGTACAATGTGGGTTTCTTACATCTTTATATCACAGTTTCAACTAGTATAGACAGTGTCAAGAAAATGTATCAATTGAAGAAATGTGATGTGGAACTAGTAAGCTTTCTATCATTAATTCCAGATCAGATAGGACACAGTTTGATGAATCTGTTCATTCTGATTGTAATGAAAAAAATCAAATTAAGTTTTTGACAAAAATATGTTGCCATGCAAATAAGGTTTATTACATGTAATCAGAGATTTTTGCAATGTATTTGGTGGTTTGATTCTGATTATGTAAGTTACATAAAGTGTACCATACCTATTTTATTCTCCCCAAATGCATCTCCTGTCTGTGTGCAGCAGGAGATGCAGTTGTGTGTTACATCTTTTGAGAAGTTTAATTACGGGAAATATAATCATGGCAGTTGTTCTATTTAATATTTTTTATGTCTTCTTGGAAGTGTTTTATTTGCTGGCCTGTTAAGGGAAAGCTATATATATTTGTGTGCTTTAAAAGTACATCTGAGAGGACCTGATTCAACTCCTACTCTGTCTTCAGTTGGAGTTAGATCTGCTCTATATTTTCTTGTTTCATGGTGAGATTCTGTGCTTTTTGAGGCGCAGCAAAATATTATAGTGGCTCCACACTAATACATACCACAAGCATTGCATTTCATAACATTTCCAACTTGACATCATGTTACTGCAATGCTGTGTGAAGATTTAATTGACTAAAAGTGTTAAAGAAAAATAAGGCAAGCTTTTTTTTTTTTTAATTTTAGGGAGATGTGTGAATTACTTGAGCATTTGAAAGTATGTCTCTGGGATATTCTTGTTAATAGGTGACATGATATGTATTCTCATTTTCTTTAAGAACTTTAATAGCATTAGGCATTAACTGTATGGATAGATTTTATGCTTATGGATAAAATACTATTCTCTGATGCACTTAGAGAAGTGCTTAAAGATACTTTGTCATGTTAATTTTTTCTTATTTGTGCACAATCTGTATCAAATAATGCATTAAGAAAATCTGAACATTAGAGAGAAAATACGTTGCTTTTACTCAAATCAATGTGGAAGTAGTGTTTGTGTATATTTACAGTACTTAAACCAAAAGCATAGCCCAATACTTTATCACTGGAAATCTCCAAAATACCTAAAGAAAACACATAAATCTACTCCGTGTATAGTCAGAGGGTGCTTTTTAATCTATTTTTATTTGTTTATTTTTAAAAGCTTAAAAAATTCTGTTTAACCAATGAGATTCATAAGGTCTTTGATGTGTGAATCCATACTGTAAGTGGAAACGAAGCCATAATTTAATAAAAAAAGGGTTAAAATCCTCATCCTTTTGTTGGTGGAGATAATCCACCAGAATCCTACTGAAAGAAAATGAAAAAGGTAACAGCAATGTTTTATTTCTTTAGAGAGCATCTGCCACTCCAATTTCCCCCTGATTTCCCCCTCACCAAAACCCAAGTCCTATTCTGTGATGTGTGGAAGCAGAGCTGCAAATGAAAATACCAATATCTCATGATGGGTTAAGAATAAATAGTTATTAAGTGACTAAGAATAAACCAGGCAATTAAACAGAGAGAAGAAAGCTGTGCCACAGGCTTGCAGTAGGAGGTGGAGGAGACAGAAACCTGCTTTGTGTGGAGTTTATAATTTTATGATGAGGTTTACTTGGGGCAGTAGTTTTGGACTCAGTGCTGGAGGAAGCTGCTCGAGTCCTGAACTGCTGATTCAGACCCTTTCCTGTGTGTGTGCAGTGTTGTAATCTAATATGTAGGAGCCTAAACGAGATGAGTAGGATGTTTTTAATCCTCTTGCTGGAGGGACAGTATTTGGATACAAAAACCACCATCATAACTCTGCTAGTACAGGTTGAATGCAGCAGGGGCTAACATCTGCAAAGGTGGTCATGAAAAAACTGACACCTGAACTGGGAGTAGTTTAAAAAGAATAAATTTTTATAAATATTTACTGAAACCCCAGTATGTGCAACCTGAGTCCTTTTACAATAGGGAAATGCTAAGTCACATTATTAAGGGTAGCTACACAGGTAGACCATAATTTCTTGTCAAACTGATTGTTAAGTTTCTCTGCTGCAAGGAGAACAGTGTAGGCAAATAAATAAATAAACAAAAAGAGAAAAAACAACAAAACCCAACAGGGTATCATATCCATTCTAATAGTTCTTCTCACTAACGTTTCCTTCTGTTTCTCACAGCATTTGCCTTTACTCTGAAAGAGTTCCTGTGCTTTGGCAAACACCCCTGCTGTTCCCCTTGGTGCAGGGGAGTGCAGCATCATGAAAAAAAGGTGAAAAGCTCAGTTAGTGCTTAGTTTTCATTGGGGAGATTATGGAAATGGCCGAGACTATACCATATTTACATTCTTTTAAGAATGATTGGTAGTTGTCTGAGGCAATCTAGGTTACAGAGAAGAATGCAGGTGCAGTGCACTACAGAATTTAAATTTGTATTTGAATTTGACAGGATCCAGTTCCCCTGTTTGGTGATATTGTTAAAAGAATGTGATACAGAAACCTGGATGTTAAATGATAGCTGCTTCTTGTAAGATACTGCACAGGCACATTTATTTTCAAGTGTAGGAGTATTTGAAATCAGTGAGGAGTAACCAGCATGTCTGGAATTAAGCAATGATCTGAATGCTTTGTTGTCTCAGAGTCTTTGTATTTAAGCTGAGTCTTGGCTGTAGAAGCCCAGGCTTATAATGAAGAATGTCTGTTTTATCATTAGGACCATCCCTAGGGAGAAAAGTGCCATTGTTTGTTTATGTTCCAAGTAGTGTCATATTTAGTATAATTAAATAATGGAAAATGTCACCTTAATGCAGGAGAAAGAAAACATCAAAGATTGATATTCTTGGTGTTTCTACAGAACTCTATGGAAAAGTACAGATCCTCAGAATGGATATTTTCCATTTTTGATTGCTAGTTCCATTTAATATTGTTTGAAATGAGGATAAAATTTTCAGTTTAGCCTGTTGTAAAGCTTTATTTATGTTGAAAGTTAATTAATACTTTTTTTTTCCTAAGGGAGGCCGGATATCATCCTTAGAATCAACATACTTGCAGAGGTGCACAAGTATTCAGTATAGCAGCTGAATGCTTGGTGTCTCTAGCATTGTTTCAAACTTATCTTTTATTTTCTCAAAAAAATGACTAATATTGAGTAACTGTAATTGTTAGGACTTCCAGTCTGATCAGTGGGAGCAAATTTCAGCTTTTCCAGCCTTATGTTTGAGCCAGAAACCAGTGATCACACTGAGCTGAGCCCGGCCTGCGTCCTCGCTTTTGGTGGTGCTGAGGAAACCTGGCTTCTAATGGGAGGTATAATAATTATGGGAACTTTATACATCTCTCTGCTGAGATCTGTGTAGCTACCAGAGGCAGAACTTCCTGAGAAGTGTCTTTGATGTTGCTACAAGAACTTAAATGCTTTCTTTATAGGATAGGCAGGCAACTTGCAGTATATGAAAAATGTAATAATTATGTCACCATTAGAAGTCATGTTGAGGCTGCATAGTTGTCAAAACCTTGTGCAGTCTGCATTAACTCTAGTGCTAGTACTGCACTTGGAAAACAAACACAGAAAACGTGTCACTGTCATTTCAAAACAAGTTTTTTAAACATTCTGGTGCTGACTTTTATAAAATTGTTAGGAACTCTTATCACTGAACAAGAAGAGAGTTTATGAAGTTCTTGAAAGATTTTCAATGTAACTGGTCTGTCTAGAAACTAAGATGACATTAGTAATTCCAGACATAATTTAACTTTTAATAAAACAGGTAATATTGAAATTCATTATAAATAGTAATGATATCTGAGTAGACTATAAATATAGCTTTTATTCATAAACTCTTATTATACTCATACCATCTGATTATTTTATAATATGTATTAAGTTATTAGCCCTTGATATGACACTTCACCTTGAAGTCACTGTTGCACATTATTTTGTTAGGCTATTGTGCTTGTCAGTGGATACAGGTAGTGAAAGTTTAGGTTTTTTGCTTATTTTACAAACTAGAGAAATAATTTAGAGTCATGGTTATGTAATCTGATATATGATCAGGAAGCAGTCAAGGTCAATGAAACCATTGTAAGAATTGTGTATAATAAATAAGAGCCTCAGACTCCAGGTGGGATATACAAAATGGTTCAATTTTACTCGACTAAAATTGTCAAAAGTTAATGAATTGGATGCCTTAATTTAGGATTCCTGTGATAAGCTCCATTAAAAAGGTGTTGTATTTCCAGAATATTAAACACATTATTTGAACAAAACCAGCAAATTTGAAGGCACCAGGAATTGTTCACTACCTTCAAAGATCCTTATGCTATATTCTACTTTTTGAAGCCCTAGTCTTCCTTGAACATATCATTCCTAGGCTTTTGTTCAAGAGTACTTGCTTTAAAGTAGTTGATGGCCTGCAAATATTTTAAAAGGGTTCTTACATATTTTTCTCCTTTAGTCTGTGACAATTCCTCTATACTCCTGATGCAGGCATTACAGTGACTTAGCAATTCACTCTTAATATTAAACTTCACTTTTCTTAATATTGTACTAATATATATTCAGAAATTTAAATAAAAGTTGAAAGGAGTAATCAGATGCAGCAAATTTTATTAGTAAGTATTTTTTTTAAGTTAAGGTTCAGATGCCAGAACCATGGAGCATCGTGTTATAGTTTCAGTATTCACTTAAAAAGAATAGTTTCTCTGATTACAGTGAACACTTTGGGAACACAAAGCATGATTCAAAAGAGAGAAGGATTTAAAAATATGTTTTTCAGATTTTTTAATAATTTATTTTTGAGTCAGTCTCAAAACACTTTGGACCTTTTCTCATGAGTTTGCACTCGAGTGGGTTTACTTTCTAACTTTGTAGTCTGAACTTTTGAGATGTATTCACTGTGGAAATATCTAGTATTTGAAGGAGTTCCTGTTGCAGTACTACATGAGTGCTACTGGAAATGGATTCTTGAGAGTGTCATTTTTGCATCCTGCATTCTGCAAAACCTGGGTAAAATTGATCCAGGTCTGTTTCAGGTCTGCTATTGCTTCCCTTTGCTAAAGGAAATGTTATTGCTGGTCTGTTATTTCTCCCTTTGTGGGAGGAGTGGGGGCACTGCAGAAGCTGATAGTTAATTAGTCTGCACTTGTCCCAAAGTTTCCTCACCAACCACAGAGTCAAAAACCCCCATGATGCTGTCAGTATGGATATCTGGCCTCAGATCCTTCCTTTGGTGTACATACAGTGCAAAGCTTCCCAATTCCCAATATCAATGATATTGATTGGTTTTCTTTGGTTGGTTAAGTAATACTTTATTTGCTCGTAAAGAAGTTAATGATTTTATAAAGGATTGGAGGGAATAGATAAATTGTAATATTCCTTTTCATATAGTTACATATTGAAAGTTGCATTTAACTTTAAAAATACTTTTCTGTATCTTAGAAGCTAACAAGTAACAGCCATAATTTATTCTCCAGCAGAATGAAAGGATAGCTGGACTCCAGTGGCAGCAAGTTCATTTTTTCAATTGGCTGTAAAGAGTGAAGCTCCTAAACAGAAGGGCCTTTTAAACATACTACTAGCGTAGTTATTTTTTAAAACTGTGTAACTTTGATTAGCCTGTTATTTGTTTGGGCTTTTTCCATGTGAATAGTTTTCTTTTTTATTTTAAATAAAGGTTTTTGGTTATCAGAAAACATTAAAAGATTTGCAGCTTAAAGAAATGCACCTTTGTGGGTAAGCCCCTAAAGTAAATGGCTTGAAATGTTATTCAAAATAAGGAAAAGCCCAGTGTAGCTTACAGCTGCTAAGCTTTTCTCTTAAGTGTAAGGAGAAAGTGTAACATGCCAAGCATTTGATTCATCAGAGGTGCATTTGAAGATTAATTAACCCAAATTATAAGTAATGGAGTAGGCAGCCCTCAAAGATTCCCTTTACAGAGAATAAACAGAGACTCTGACAGTAGGGGAACAATGGATCTCTCTGAGGGCTCCAGCATCTGCATTTGCCATGGACACAGAGTGTGTTCAGTTAGGTACTTGAGCAGAGATGTTTGGAGCACTCTGTTACAGAGAGACATACACACAATAGCAATGTGCTGTCATTGTAAATGTCACTGTCTGTGCAACAAGATAGAGGCTGAGCAGTTGTCTTTATTCGGAAATCTGTCCTGGTAATTCCTGAAGGCATTTTAGCAGGGAATCCATGATGTTCTTGAAGTTTCTGTTGTGTGAACAAATATGTTACTGTAGTAGGCAGGCATGGTTCTCAGAATTCAATCCATATATGACTAGACAAAAAAATCCAGTGCAGTCTCAGCAGGAGTTTCATATTGTAATTAAGATGTATGGATATTATAGTTATGTTTTCAGGTAGAAATTTGCAGTTTTAAGTTGGAAATAAAATAACCCAAGGGGAAAACCATCTAAACCAAATTACTATGTTATCAAGAGAACTTAGAGCAAGTTTGTTTGATGAATGTCAGAGTGCATGTGTAAAAACCCTGAAAAATCAGGCATCTGAAAGCAAATTAGTGATTTGGTAGTTGCAGTAATGCAACAAAAAGAAAAAAAGAAGGGCTTTATCTTTATAAATTGAATAAGAGATTTGAAAGGATGTGCTTTAATTTTCAAGTTTGGGTATATTTGGATAACTTCTCCCTAGCTGTCCCATGGGCATATTATCCTGACCATGATGGTGTGTAGACCTGGAAGTCTCACTAATCAAACAAGTGTATTCAGCATGGCTATTGTATTTTGTATTTGCAATTGTGTATTTCAGGAGTTGATGTGGCCCCCTATGCAATGTCCTGTTTTGGTGATGCATATGTTTAAGACATCTCCACCTTCCTTTCTTTTTTTGCACAAACATTTATGTGCATACTAAAGCCATTAATCCAAGTGAAAGAACATAAAAACCGTCCTAAAGTATTTTTTTTGTGTAAGGAATCTTAATGGTTTTTGAGAGAAATACTGAAATAGTGTAAGGACTAGGGAAATGCAAAAAAAATACGTATTATTTAAGCTGGTTTTTGAAGTCTTCTATGGCTGCAGTTGAGAAATAATATGGAATAAGTGTAAATTTGGACATGAAGACTTCAGGTTTTTAGGTAATTCTTGGTGAGTGTATTTGCTAGAATACAGTTTTTCTTGTCCTGAAGTGCCAGTCTGACTAGGGACTATTTTGTATTTGAAATATTCACATCACAAATCCTAATACACTTAGTTAATTGTTAACCCCACTTAGTTCTGATCATTAACAATTTCCAACAAGCTCATTGAAATATGAGATTGCTTCCTCCAAATATTTTAGTTATGGACTCCCCCTAGGACTATGTGTAGATTATGATATGATGAAGAGCCTTATCAAGTGTAGTTGCTTAATATATTACCCCTATAACTTTAACAGATGCTATTAATGTCATTATTGTTGGTTGTTACTCATTGCTAGAATAGCTGAAGCACCATCAGCACTCAAACTGAAAAAGGTAAAAAGCCAAATACTGCCAGGCCTCCTGGTGATTTAACTGACAGCTGTCAATGTGTATCACAGCACTTGGGTTTCCACTGAAGAAGTAAAGAAAAGTAGTCCTTTTAAATTTTCAAAAGTTAAATATGTTTTTCTATACTGTATATTTTTTTCTGATTCTACTCATTTTTGTACAAAAAACATAACTTCAGGATGTTTTTGACAAGATCTGCAGGCAGTGTGGTCTTGATGGGAGCTAGACTTCTACATACTTGTGGTCTTATTTTGGCACTTAGTGATTGAAAACTGTCACTTGGATTGACATTTCTTGTATGTATAGCATGGTAATGTGTTTTCCTTTGTAAAGTTTTTACTCTAAGCAAATAAAATAATATATTATTTGTCTGATATGTGGCTCTTTTTGTTTGGCAGGGTAACTCCATCTTCCGAAAATCCCAATGGTGCTACCTGTAGTGTAAGTCAGGGAAAGCCCTCTTTAAGAAGAATAAAAGGGAGAATACACAGAAGCAAAAGCCTTGATAGCATTGATTTCTGTGAATTCACTGTAAGTACTATATCTTTTACATTTATCCTATGTGAAGTTAAGAAAATCTTATTAATAAAGCATTTTGCTTCTTGCATTGGGTTTACCTGTTTGACAGATTAGCAAAGGTATTGTACTTAATGTTTTAATTGCCTTGCTATACTGCCAAATATTTCGAGCAGTGATGTACAGCTACATTCTTGCTCTTCAGTGACCATGAGACAGAAATTTCTATGTCAAATTTAAACATTGTTGCCTGTGTAAGATTAAGAAATTGACTAGAAATAGAGTAAACATAAAAAACAAAATATTATTTCAAATTATATTTTTATATTGAGATTTTGGATATTGTGTTTAAAGTCAAACATTGCTTTTTACAAAACCCAAAAAACTATTTCAGTTGCACATGTCTATAATAAAGTGCTAGAAAAGGAAATATATTTATCTAAAATATGTATATGCTTATAGCACTTGAAAGCTGGTATTACAGGTGATAGTTACTACAATTAGGCAGTACTGGTATATTCCTTTTCTCTTCTCTTTGGTTAGGGGGTAAATATGTTTGTGTTACAATTTCAGAAACTTCAATGTGATCATGGTAAAGAACTGTGACAACCTCCCAACTAACTGGGGGGAATTTGGTCAAAACAAATTATATTCTGATAAACTAAAATAATGTACTGTTTAAATACTTAAACAATGTCAAAGAATATGTTAAATTATAAATTGGTTATGAGATACGAGGATGAAAGAGCTAAAAAGTATGTGCTGTCTTTAAAATGTAGAAATCAATAGTGATGTGAAGATATTGTCTGGCATTGCATGGTGCTAGAAACAATATCACTATAATTTTCAGATGGGATTTGGGGAAACATCTTTAAGGCATAGCAGTGGTTTGAGTGTGTTGTCTTTCAGTGGGATGTTTTCCACAGATGATGCCAATAGCATAATTGGTATTTTTTTCCTCAGGACAGTTTTGTTTCTAATTGCGAAGTCCTGCAGCGCTATCTTTGTGACAAAGAGCTTGTTGTTTGCTGTTCAGGGAGGTACTGAAGTGAGGATGTGGTGTGTTGTGTGGTGCCCAGATACTTCTGGATACGGCCAGTCTTGCACAGCCGTGTGCCCTGGCTGGGGAGTGTGTGAGGGAGCTGTGCTCAGGCTGTGCTGCCCCATTTCCAGCTGCCTTAGGTGTGTCTGTGCTAACTGATCCCGCTGCAATCATCGCTCTGCTGAAGGTTACAAATTCTCCTAGTGAGCAAAATTTCCTTCTGCTATATGGGTCTTCGTCTGTGTGGTCCTATTAAGGAGTTTTATCTAAATCTATCTCTACTCTTGGGGCCTTCAAAGAAAAAAAAGATTATAGCCAACGGTAAAAAGAATTTCTTGCATGCCATAAAACCTTTGCAAAGAGATTTGAGACAGATAGTAATGGGCAAGTCTGTATCTGTAGCATACAAATGTGCAGAGTATGTACATGTATAAATTCATACATTAATAGCTAAGTATTGATAATTAGGATCAGGACAGGAAGTTCACTTTTTCTGAGGTCTCGTGTTAAAGGATGACACAGATTTAAATAGCTAAGCAGTCAAATCAGAGTTAAAATATAGATTTTTCTTGCTGCTACATAATTTAGAATCATAATGAAATATTTCTTGATATTGTATAAGTGTGATTTTATTGTTCTCAAATTGTGATTAAAAATAGATCTAAAGAAGTAATGGAGTAAATTAGTATGCCTAAGTCTTTCAAGAGTGTTCTCAGAACTGAACATTTTTCATGTTAAGAGTCTTCATGTAGTAAAAACACTCAGGCACTGGCATACAGAACATAATTAAAAATTAAAACACAAAGTAGCTTTTTAAAATGTTCTCTTTACAACTATTTTATGCTGTAATATATTCATTTTATACACAGCAAAGTTGAAAAGTTTCATATTTAAGTATGTGGATAACTTATATGCTGACAGCATCCAGTGAACTGTTGGTTTCATTCATCATGTAATGAGATCCATTAATAATTCTGAATGTTGCTGGATTTCACTTTAAAATAAGTAATGTCCACATACATCCTAAACTAATCATTTTTGGGAACCTTTTGTTTAAAGGTTTCACTCAGCAATTTCTTACCAAGAAAAAATCCTAACAGCAGAAAGACATAAAAAATAAGTTATGCTTTCTTTTCTCCAAGTGAATAAATGGGTCCCCAGTGGGGAAGTTCTGCATTTCGATGCAGTATGTCCATACAAATATTCAATACATGAAAATGCTATATTTACTACTTTACTGTGACTTCACCTGAAGCTGGGGACAAGTTGTAGGAGCTATGTTAAACAGGGAGGCTCATTTAAAAATAGGTTTATTCTTTGCAAGGGTGGGAATAACCAGTGAAGAGCCCTTTGCATGTGTAAAATCTCAGCAGTGGACAGGGAGGGACTACCATGGGTGGCTTCAGAGGGTTGTCTGGGCAAGGTGATACTGCCAAGTCTGTTGTTTACCACAGTGTGGTAAAATCTGAAGTTTGTGCTATTAATGGCTTTTGGTTATACCTGTGGCTCCTCATATGGGTGATGTACCTAAGGGTGTAAGAGAGCTCCTTGCCTGTGGAACCACATCTGATGGCCTGCTGCTGCAGTGACCCATTGCAAGCCTCAGGTACTTGTATGTTCCTGCTCTGGAAGTCCCTGGCTCGAGGCCAGGCTGGATGGGGTCCTGGGAAACCTGATTTAGTGGATGCATCCTTGCCCATTGTGAGGGTGGAAACTAGGTGAGCTTAAAGGTCTCTCTGAAACCAAGCAATTCTATGATTTGTGTGAGACTGTCAAAGCAAACAGTTCCCAGTTGGGGCATTGCATACCTATATTAACATCCCATACCTGCCTCACCTGTATTAAGCTCATAACACCCTTCAGGTATAAGTTCTTCCTGATTACAAATTGTGAGAATCTGCAGGACTGCTGACAAAAGCTCAGTTTTATTTCTTAGTGATACCTCTGCTGTCTTAAGTGGATGATACTGGGGTTTCTAAGTGATGCCTCCTTTTACCATTTTGCTAAGGCAGCAAGTGAGAAAATAAAGTGATGAAATTATGTTAAGCCACAGAGTGATAGCACAGCAACTCCCTTAAAATGTGTATCCATTTTCAACTTCTTGCACCCTTTTTCTTTTCTTTATCCTCTCCATGTATTAGCAGTACCACTTAGTTAGATTAGCACCTGTTTACCCAAACAAAGTAAAATCTGATTTATTGCCCTTCAGTTCTTCTTTAAAGGAGTATCATCATGCTGTGCTGTGCCAGACATTAGCCCTTGAAAAACTGAGTTTTAGTGGTATGTATAAAAAAATACGCCTGTATTTTATGTTGAATATTGGCAAATGGTTGTTGTCTACCCAGGAATGTTGCAGTACTCATTGTCTACATTGCAGAAAAAGGGAGAGAAGATAAAGAATAGCATTATCAGCTCTTGGAGGCACATTTGGAATACCTACTACTTTGTAGATTGAGCTTATTGTACTAGTGTTCCATGACATCCATATTTTCATCTTCATTACTCTGAAACAACCCCTGGCTTTGTACAAGCTACCCCAAATAGCACTTCCGAGCCCTGTTCGTCAACAGGGTTTTTGTTGTACTAGGCATTGTGCAAACGTGGTGTGTTTACTCTCAAGGACCTTACAATCTATTTCTAATAATAGGTAAGATGTGACTAACCTTTGATTCTTTAGCTGCATATGGCTCTCAAGCTGTTCAAGTGCTGCACTGATGCTAGGGCTTCTGAAGGTCACGTTGGGATGCAGGTGCATTTTGGGACTGCCCTGCTTGGTAGAGTGCTGGGAGTCATCCTCCTCACTGGTGTGTGAGCTACCTTGGGAGGCTGTGTGACAGCTCAGAGGTGTTTAAATGGATCTTGTGGTTGCTGCCTGAATGGCAGATTTTGTGCAGGTCTTACAGCGCTACAAACACTGACCACCCCTACAATGTGTAGATGCAGAGAAGCCGTTCCCTTCTTTTTCTTTTAGTCAGTGCTGAAGTTTTCTGGGAATGACTGAAAGGGAGACCGTGAAAGCTTTTGTAAGGAGCTCATATAATGAATTTTATATCTAAGGTACCTTTTTTTATTTTTAGTTTTGTAACTCTTTGATTGAACTTGAGAAATTACTGAAATCAGCATCTTGAAAGTGTATTTTTAAAGGAATACAGATTTAAGCCATTCATGCTAAAATCAACCTTTTGGACAAAGGATTTTGTCTTGGAAATCAGAGCACTGCAGTTATTTCCAATATGAACAAGTCCAGTGCTGGAGTCAGCTGGTGCTAGCCTTCTCTCACTGAACATGCACACAGCTAGGTTCAGCTAACCTGCAGCTGGAGCAAAACAGAAAATGTCCAGTGTCTGTTTGCATTGGAGTTAAAATCCAAGGAATAATTTTGCCAGATGTTATAGCAACGCAGGTTTCTTTTCCTCGCTTTCCCATTCCTTTCTAGCAATTCCTTTTTCAGGTGCATTGTTTGTCTCTTCTTGCCATATACTGCCAATGAAGTGATGTTGGCTACAGTTGCTGTGTGCTAATGCTTTAGAGGTCCGTGATGCCAGCATGCAAAGCACAAAACTAACACAGTAGGGTAGGAGATTAGCAAAAAGAGGAGAAAAGAAAGACAGCTAAGTACAAAGAGCAGTCTCAATAAAGCACTGTGGAAAGCATGATAAAAATGAAGAGGTAATGAGAAAGCGAGAATTAGCTAATGTGTGGTTGCCTTCTTTAGATGGGGAATACACATGTTCACCTGGAATAGTAATTTTTAGTGCAGTGTAGTAAGTGTTATGCCTTTGAACGGGGGGTGATACCTTTTATGATTCCTCACAGAGGAGCTGCAGCAATTTCTCTGTGTGCTTGCCTGCTCTCATTAGCAGGATGGAGTGATTGACCTCGCATGCTCTGTGGGGGTGTGTGCCTGGCATGTTCTGTGTGCAGGGAGGGACGTGTGCGCCCGAGCGCTCGGGGAGCAGCTCCCCAGCAGTGGCTGTGTCATTGTGCTGCTGCTGCTGCTGATGCTCTTACCAGCAGTTTCACGTGCTTTATAATTTCTGGTGAAGTTTCAAGGCTCTTTAGAGGCTTTAGTGATTAACTTTAATGGATGTTTGTGATGACATCCTTATTTCACTTCCCCAATCTCTTTGGTAGATTTTTATAGCATACAGCAGGCTTAGACTCAATTTGTTGTTGGAGATGTCCTTACCAGTGTGTTGGGTAACTGTTGCTGTGAGTAGCCCCATTCCCCCAGCGAAAAAAATGTAGTGATCAAAACATAATGCACTATGCTGGTTAACTTGTCATGGAACATATTGCTGAGCAAGGCTGTCTAGTCTGTACTGAAGCATGGATTTCTTGCAGTTTTTTATTTAATTTCATCTAGTCTAAAGTCATCTTCCCTTTGAATCATCTTACAGATGACTTCTGAATAGATATTATTCAGTAATTTGATTTTTGTTTTCTTTTTTAAAATAAAATTCTTCAGTTTTTATGCTTTCATTTTTCTTGATTTTCCTGCTGAGTATTTTAATTTAATATGTGTCTGTAAAACTAGTAAAATGAAAAATGAATAATAACAGAAATGGTATGTATCAGACTCAATTTCTTAGGATGGAGATGTAAGAGCATTCATGTTCTTTAAAAAGTCCTGCAGGTATTTTGATCATCGCTGTGGATGTGGAAGGAAGCACTCATTAGCACAGCTGGAGTCTTGTAGATGCCCTTAATTTGTTACTGTTCAGAGAAGTGTGGTTGTTATGCAGCTGTTTCTGAGATTTAAATCCTCTCTGCTAGCTTAGACTTGCTTCACAATATTGTTGTTGTACTGTAACCCATTTATTATAATTTAATCTGTTGGTGGGTGAACACAGTACTGACTTCATACAGTTTTGGCCAGTTTATTTTATCTAAGATAGTTTAAATAATTTTTAAAAAGGAATATTTAAGCAGTTAGCACATTTTGCAGTTAATGAAATAAAAATACTTTATATCTTACATGTGTATTTTTATGGGTCAAGTATATATAGAAAAAACCAGAAATATACTTATTTCTGGTTTTAATGTATATAGTTAATAGTTTTAAATACAGAGGAAAAAGAGCTTATTTGGAACAAGTTTGGAAATATAATACTTATGGAAAGAGGAAGAAAAACTGGAAGACTTTGATCCAAGATTGTAACTCTTCTGGGAAAGAGGAGTATATTTTCAGCATTGTTTATTCTGTCATCTTGCTTTTTATTTAAAAACAAACCTAAGTTTTATGTAAGAACCATTCTAAATGTCAAGGCAAATTATTAAGTCTCAAGCATAATACTAGGTGAAGCTTATGCAGCCTTAAGATTAACCTAAGGAAGTTAACCATAAATGAACAAGTAATTTAATTTGCTAAATTCTGAATTGTGATTGACCTTGATTTGTGTTTCTGAATTGATTCAGACTGATTGATTTATTTTTCTCAACAAATTCAGTGCTCCAGTTTAAGTCTACCAAGGATTTTAACTGACGACAGTGTTTACATTTAATTTTAATTAGAAATACATTTTTGGGTGCATGTTTTAGGTTATTTTTATTTCTTCTCAGAATGGCACTGTGAATTTGGGCAGATATAGCTGTACTGAAACACTCTTTGGCATTTGTTAGAGTAATACCTGCTTGATTACTCCACCACCATTATACTTGGTGGATGACTGTGACTTGTCAGGTCCATCATCTCTTAAAATGTCAAAAGATATGTAGGCCATTGTGTAGTTTGTCTTTAGATTACATAATATCAGCTCCTCTTTGTGTGGTGGCGTAGGATGCAATTGTCATATGTTTATTCCCAATATTAGTGCCCACCTGCCAGAGAGCTGCAGCCCCAAGCAGAATGAGGGTCCAATTATTTGTCCTTCAGCTAGGCCAGAGGTGCAGAGAAGCAGAGGTGATTTAGCATGACCACTATCCCTGCTTTTCAGATACTTCTGAGCTCCCTTGAATGTCTCAATTTCTGAACTGAACTCTGTATGGAGCCACATGATGATCAGTGTTGTATTAAAGCAAATTGATGGGATGACTCAGGGAAAAGAGTTATGCTCATATAAGTGTGAGCTTCTCTAGGTCAATGCTAATATTTTTTTCTGAAAACTCAAGGTTTCTTATTTTAGATTAGATACCTGAATATTTTGTTAGGCACTAGATACTTGTGTAATAAATAACTGTTTCTGTCCAAAAGAATTTTATGTGAGTGAATGTAAACTGGCTTTGAGTCTAATTGCATTTATCTTTCATGCCAAAAATTCCTCCCAGATTTATTTCTAGAGTAGAAGTTAAGATTATATTGCTCAATCTGTTTTCCTGTTATTGATAGATTTTATTTGTTTGACCTTTCTCCACTGTTGTGCTCAAAAAGAGGCAGACTTGTTATATATGAGGAAGCAAAGACTGCAACAATTTCTATTGCAGGCTCTCAGCCTTGTGCTTAAAAATAGCAAATAACAGAAGTGTCAGTATGAGTGGCTTTTCAAATATATCACTAGAATGTATATGCTAGTAGCATGTCTGTTTTAATATTTTTATTAGGTTGATGGAGGTTTTTTTGGATGTTTGGTTTTTTGGCTTTTGCCTTTTTTTTTGCCTCACCAGAGCTGTTTACCCTTGGAAACTAGTTTGGGTAATTAATTCTAATGGCTTTTAAAATTTGATTTTTATTATTAAACAAAATATGTTGTTTCTGTTTGCAAAAGCTGCTTGGATTTTTCTGTCATTAAAATCTTGTCTGTGTGTGGGCACCACTGTCATGTCTGCAAAGATATAATCATTTCATGGAAATAATAATGATCCTATAATGCAGGTATAGTCAGTATCAGTATGCAGTCTTTGGTGGGGACAGAAATTTTTCTTGCTGCTTTTTCTAGCAAAAGAAATTGAAACGTCTCCTTTGACCTTCAGACACTTACTTTATGTTACAGTCTTGGAAACAGGATTCCTTGATCCATGCCTGGCAATACTACAGAAAGTTAAGGATGGGATTAGTATTCCACATGCTCTTAAAACTTGTTTGTGCACTGAAATGAATGGAAAAATATTTTCTTCCTGAAACAGGAAAATTGATCTACATGAAAAATCAGAGTATCTATGTAACTTTTGCACAAAGGCAGTAGCCACAGTTATAATTAAGGCCTTCAGGTTTTTAAGATTTCCAGCCTCAAGCCTTTCACTCAGTGCAATTCTCTCCAGGTGTCCATCCATTGGCATTTTCACCAAGCAGGACTTGAGTCAGACAGGCCAGCTTGGTGTGGAGGTACTTGAGGAGTGTTCCAGAGGAGCAGGGGCTGATCTCTGTGGAAGTGATGCAGACAGAATGTCTGCAAGTGTTGCAATAATACACAGCTTTATTTCCATAAGCCCAGAGGTGCAACTGGCCAAATACTAAAGATGTTGAGGGCAGGCTGGGCAAGATCTTAAATACATTTGGCCTCCTTAGAAGGTATTTTGATTTTTTTAAGTTTTAAATTTTTCAAATTAACAGTAGAAAAAAATGTTAAAGTATTCCATAGCTGTTACTCAGATACTCTAGTAAGCATAGCTGCTGGAGCACTTTAAAGTAGGATTTCACAGCACTGAGTTCTTTCCTTAAACTTTGGAAGGTCTTTTTTAGTTACATAAAGGGATGGGAAGATAGTGTGAGTGCCTAAGCAGCTGCAGAATTCCACTTTTTAAAGTCAGCCATGCTTAAGTTTATCTGTCACTATCCAGACGCTGACATGCATATCTGTCTGTATAAATTATATAAACATATATGTGTCATATGTACATACATGCATACACTTTGCATTTAATGTAAAAATATTACTGGTTAGGGTCACTCTTTGTATGATCTCGACATAAATTTTTAAGAGTCTTGTTGACTAAACTCTGCCTATCACATTGTACCATCTCTGCAGTAGCAAACATCTCCAAGGGCAGGGCCTGACCCTACACAGGCAGTCCTTCAACAACAGTTGTAAAATGTCATCATCACCCTGTCAAGGTCTGCCTTTACCAACTTTTTTCCCTCTACTCTCCAGAAGCCCCAGTGGGCATTCAGGAATGTGTTATTTATCACACAAGTAAAATATGGCTTTTTTTGAATATTCTTTACTATCCCAAAGAAATCTGCATTCTAGCCCTTTTCCCATCTTTGTTGTCCAAATGGCTGGGGAGTGTGCCCAGGCAGGGGACAAAGGAATTTGCCCTTAGCTGATGGTTTACTTTAAGAGGATGCACCAATACTAGTGTAGAAGAACTGACAGGATACTCTCAGCAGTAAAAAAAAATTGAAATACGGGCTGTAGCATAAGGTTTTTCTGCAGTCACTGGAAAAATATTAACTGAAAATGCTGTTAAAGTAATGGAAATGTAATTGTATGCATTGAAAGTTGAAAATGAAGTAGATTGCACCCAACACCCAAGTCTTCAACCTAAATGCAGAGTAAAATAAAAAAAGATTGATTGTGAGCACCTTGGAATTCAGACTGCATGAATTTGCAAAAATGTCATAGCAAACTTCTAGGAGAACGTTGGGTTTTTTCAGTCCAAAGAAATTTATTTTTGAAGTCTGGGGCTGTGAATGGAAAACAAATTGTTTATAAGCTGTGCTTAGACTGAAAAAAAGGGTTAGACTGCGTTAATGGAATGGGGCAGTTAGCTTGGGCTGGCTCATCGTTCTTGCAGCAATAGAGACACTTTCTGTTTGCAGAGATTCTGGTTTCTTTTGGCACAGATGTCCTTTTTGTCCTCTGGCACAGTTTTCCTTGATTTTTCAAAGAAATATTGGATGTTTGTTATTCGTCTATATCTAAGAAGAGCAGCTTGCTTCTCCCACTGGTATAATATGCCTTTGCTTATTGCTCTGCAGTATTCTGTGAGGGAGCATACAGGACTGGATAACCTCTACAGAGCAGCTGCCTTTGGATATTTGGCACTGTTATTAGCAATATACTATTGGGATCACAGGCTCCTGTAATAAATTTAGCAATCTTGGCTGCACTATCATTATACTTATGTAGCACCCCTCAGAGCTAGAGAATTTGAAAAGTACATATCCTAGTCTCACCATGGTGAATACTACTGTATGAATAGAAAGGAAGCAAATAATTAATTGTGTTTGTATTTTTATGAAGGTTTGACATTTAACTTCTGGTATCTACTGACATCTGCAGCTGTATAATCTGTTTCCTTTCATTGCCCTTGAGGACAGCCCAGGGAAAGGGGGCTTGTAATGACAAGGAAGGGGAAAAGACAGCAAGGAGAAGATCTGCTCTTGGAGCTGCTCAGATGTTCAGAAACCAGAAAGTGCTTTCTCAATCTGCTTGGAAAGTAAGTTAGGCATATACAGTACTTATGTCTGAGCAATATGCTTTTCAGTGAGGTTTCTTGCAGTTCTTTGATAAAGGAAAAATTCTGAAGTCACATACTACAGTGTGACATGGAGAATGTTCAACATTCAACTACAAACACAATTTTTGTTTTCCCCCTCTCAGGAAGGCAGCATGTCTTAGAATATTATTACAATGATTTACTTGACTCTGATAATGCAGAATAATGATTGCCAGTCAAAGCTGCACATCGAAGCTGGATGCTGCCTGAGTGCTCAGCTGGCCTTTGTTCGGCGTGTTTTTGTATATGGACTGTTAAACACAGCTTTGTGAAATCATGATTCATTTACTGTAACGAGATAGGGATGTGAGCTCCCAAATGAAGACTCTCAACAACTGCTAGAAAGCTTTTCACAATTTATAACTGGATATTATTTAATTCTTAAGCATGTGATCCCTGTGAAACTTGGTTAGCCAAATTAACCAAGTTTGCCTTTCTTAGTTATCTACCAGCACTTGCACAACCAGAGAACTCCAGGCTTTTCCTTTCTCTGCTTTCAAAGTAAGGCAGAGATGGCCTAAATCAGGTGTTTTCATATTGCACCATTTAACTAAAAGCTGTTTCCAGTTACTGGATGCAGTATTTCCTCTATTTTAACTTGCAACAGTTTTGGGCAATATAATAAAATAGCTTTGGATACCTGGATGATTGATTACTACAGAATCCAGTACTTGCAAGGCTGTAACAATCCAGGGATGCAAGTACACAGAACTGGCCTGCCTTCATTTCTCCACTTGATAGGAATTCTTGTGAGTGTTCACAGACAAGCTAGAATGAGTTCAGACACATGCCCAGAAATGTGATGCATTAGTCTGAAAGTTCTGTAGCCAATACTTTATAATCTCATACATGCATTATTAATTTCTGCCATATCTGCTTCATGGATCTGCTGCTGTGTATTCTGTGAGGGCGTTTTAAGGCTTTAAGATGGGCCTGTGAAGAAATACAATTTAGGATGGAAAACAGACCATTTTTAAGAACAAGTGCAAAACCAGGAAGATAATGGATGAGTCAGGAGGATTTGTTGGACTTGATCCCAGCCACCTAAAATTTCCTGACAGGAGCTTCATTTTTTCTTCTACCACTGCAAACTTTTCTGTTTAGGATGGTGTTTAGAATGGTGCCTGCGCTCTGTGGAGGGCTCACAGAAGTGATAAGGCACAATTTGCAGTGTTATGCATCTTCTGCTGATACTGTCTTGTGGAAGTGTACCTCTGTGAGCAGCAACTGCAATTGTAAAGTGTCAGTTAAAGGATTTTAAGTAACCCCTTCCAGCAAAAATCTTTCTTATAAATTTTCTGGTTCTGCTGATAATCTAGGATTTTCTATATGGGATTGTATTCTTTCCAGGCCATACCTTCAAAAAGGTATAATATAATTAAATATAATTTAATAAATTGGTGGGGCTACCATGCTTTGTGGTTTGACATGAGGCATTAGGTGTCCTTGAATAGATCATACTTCATGACTTCTAACAAGATCTGCTGAAGATTTGCAGTTATATTTTTCCCTTAATGGTCTGACCTTACCCAGGGCTTAGAGTGGCTTTTACACTAATGTTGGCACAGTTTGTCTTCTGTTTTCATCTTCAGCTTTTGTGGTGATTATTATTCATCACATCAGTAATTAGAGCACCTCAAAGTCCTATTGTGTCATATGAGCTACAAACACGCAGTTTTCTAAATATCAAATATGTTAAACATTTTAAAACTATCTGTACTTAAACTCACTGGTACAGATGTATCAAGTGGAATTGAAAAGGTAAAGGTGGCTTATCACGCCAGTGATAGTGCCCCTAAATTTACCTCAAGGCACTGCATGGAACTCTAAAATGTTTTCCTTTCCTACCTTTTCGCTTTGGTACACTAAATATTCAGAAAACTGGGGAGAATTTGCCCTGAAATCACTTTTTGTCAGGATCTGTAGTTCCAGTGGTGTTAAGAGGCACCCGTATTGCCTTTTCTGTGGCTGCTCTAATTAAAAGTGAAGTAGATGTTCAGCATCCCAGGAATGGGGAAGACCTTGTATAAGGATATTGGAGGGGAGTTTGTCAAAGAGAGGTATTGTTGGCAGACCAGAATCAATGAGCAGGATAAATATGGCATTGAACAAAACAAACATGCTGGAGGGGAACACGTGGAAGGAAACTCAACCAGTGTGTTTTCACCCAAAGGACATAGTCTAGAATGTTTGTTTAAAGGTCGAATGTTCTTAGTAGAAATATCATTGAGTAAACACCTCGAGTGAAATAAACTACATTTGAGAAGAAGAGGACTGAGGTGTAGATATTTTAAAAAATATTTGCCCTTTGAAAGGAAAAAAATCAGTTAATATCAGTTGTCATAATTGTGCTTATGGTTCATAATGTGGTATTAGAGGATAAAGCAATATGTTTTAAAACAATTGTGGCAATCCTAAGTGTCAGAAAACACTGTGTTCACTTGTAATGGTGCAGGGAAAGCAGAAATTTCAGCAGAACATATGAAAATAAAAGTGACTTTCTCTTTTATGTAGCTGATTCTCTTTTCTGGAGTGCAGAGTATTATTTTCAGATAATTCCTTGATGACAAGGAAAAAGATGAGAAGAATGAGTACCATTAATTGTAAGTTTTTAAGCTCCCTGACTAATGAATGAGCCTGATTTTGGTAATGCTTTAGGATGACACCTAATTAAAGATAATTGCATCTCCTGTGGAGATGCTTAAAATTAATAAGAATTGTCATTTTAGCAACTGTTGTTATTAGATATACTTATGAAGCTGTGGGTGTAGGAAATTATTCTTCTACAAGAAGAATTCTTGTTTCTGGGACCTTTCTGTTTGAAGAGTTGTAAGGAGCACAGAGGAAAACACCAGTATGTGTGTTGGAATTCTACCACAGTTTACCTGGCACTGAGAGAAATGTGATATGTAAATCAGCTTGTAGGCTAAACTCAGAGGTGGGCAGTAATTACCTTGCTGCTTACAACTAGAAGCCTGAAGAAATAAAAAAAATCGAGAGCCTCTGGTCTAGTCAAGGTTTCTCTGTGTGCCATCTTTGATGCACATAAATTGGACAATTTCTAACTTTACAATATACAAAAATGATAAAATAAATGCAGAGATGCATGCCTAATTGAAGGGTCTTTGAGTCAAATGGGTTGAAATATATCAAAATCTTCCTCTCAGTTAACACAATGCATTTTCACGTTCATTTTGGAAAAACACCAGTAGGGTGCATAGTTGGGCTTCACAATGATATGGTGTTGCCATTTACTGTAGTTTTAGTCCAACCTTTTTGATGTAATGTGGTGTGGGTTTTTTAAGTTGTTCTTCCTGGGGAAAGTTTTCATTGATCTTTTTTCCCTTGTAGATGTGAGAACAGCTTTAGGACTTGGTTATAGTATATACCAAAAGCTCAAATGAAAAGGACAAAGAAAGTGTCAGACCTGAAAAAAATGTGGAAAAAACTCAAGTGCTCGGCCCTAATGCCTTTTAAGTCACTTATGACTCACAGTTTTGACTGACTGAACTTGGCAGCATTTATGGTATTTTGGGTATATTTGTGGAAGCCCACAATAGTGGGTTTTGTCATCCTTTGTATTCAATAATTCAACACAGATTTTAGTCTTTTAAATTGTTGGAGTCCTTTGAGATCTTTTCAGGAGTGAGAGTTAGCTTTGAATTACTTGAAAAGTATTATTAAATAGATTATGTAAAGAAAGTGTGATCTCCTTTGGAGGTTTTCTATCCTTTAATAAGGGGCAGAAAGCCTGGGAGCAGGGCCAGAAGTAAGAAGTTGGCAGGGACTGTGCCTCCTATAGAAAAAGGAAGGGAATTTGGAGTCTAAACCTGAGCAGGCAAGGAGGCGGAGGAGAACAAGCCAAAAGCAGGGTATGCAGCTTTGAGGAGCAGGGGCAGAAGCAGTGGGAAGCAAGGCATACTGTCAGCAGCCATTTGACCAAACCAGACTGTACCTTCTCCTGCACAGCTGGAGCCAGCCTGCATGTGGTCTGAGCTGCAGTTCCCTGCCCTTGTCCCGTCCTCGGGGACAGCTCTCTGCAGAGCCGTGGCCCACATCGGCATCCTGCTCCTGCCCCTCGCTAGCAGGTCCCCTGGGGCACGGTGGCACTGGCACCCCACAGCTGGCAGCCTCAATGCAGGAGCCTGTTGCAAACCTCCTGCACTGCTCGGGGCCCCTTATGTAACACAGCGCTGCCAGGAATGAAGGATTTCAGCCTTGTTTTGAGTGAGGAAGACTCATCTCATCTAGCTGCTAGGAGGAGTCAGCAGAAAAACTAAGGATGCTCGAGATTTTAATTGTTTTGTATGAGGGTGAATCAGCTGCAAAGCTTGGCAGGGTCGAAGTACTGAACCCCAATAAACTGTTTGAATTAAATTAGAGTAAATTGCAGAAATTAAATGTTTGACAAAGATTTTCAAGAAATTATTTTGACGCTCGAAGGAGGGAGCACCATCTAAGCCTGCTTTCTGTTCTTTGATTAAACTACATAAAATGCATTTGAATGAGGTATTTTAGTCTTTAAAGGAGGTATTAAAATAATACCCACTAATGTTGTCTTATGTCATAGATTCTTTACAAAATCAAATTATGTCAAATGAAAAACTTCAGTCATTTTTTTAACCTCTCTGTGCTCAGCTCACAATTTGAAGAGCCGTGTTGAAGGATGGTACAGATAAAGTAGTATAAGCTTGGGTAGATTGCTTCTCAAAACTGTGTATGTTTTATGCAAAAAACAGGCACTGACATTTAGCTAAAGCTGTTTGAATATTGGCAGAACAGTCCCACAAGTAATACAGCTGCAGTATTTTCAAGTGCAAGTGATTTGTCCTGGACCAGTCTCTTAATACAAAGGTAGACTTGACACGCAATGAACAATTTTTGTTTTGTTTTTGTTTTGTATTTGCTCTGTAAATATGCTAGGTTAATTATGAGTAAACAGTTCCTTCATGTACCATAGGGACAGCTCTCTGACTTACTCACTTGCACTTTACTTAGCTATGATTTTCAGTATTTATAATTAATCAAACTAATGAATTTACAAAGTAAGTGAATAATATTATATTGTAATGCAGCCCTCTTGACTTTGCTTTTTGACATTTTTGGATATTCGAGTATTTTGTCTTCAAAAGGAATGAAGAAAAATCCTGTAACTGCTTTTGTGACTGCTTCTTTTAGGAGCCACCCCAAGCTTAGTGTCCTTCTGTCCTTCTGAGAACCACCAGTGTCACAGTCTGTGAGGGGTTGTGTCAAGCAGGTTTCAGAGCACATCACATCCACAGTTGCTTTTGCTGCAGTTCAGACACACCCTGTGCTAATACAGGAGTGGTGCACAGCGGTTTATACGCCAGACTACTCTTTCTTCTTTTCCTTCCTCTTGTTTAACCATTCTGTGTTTCCATACTGGTCTTGTTACACTTTCAGTGATAAGACAAACTTCTGAACTTGTGATAATTCCTTCACAGCACAGCTTTAACAACACCATCTTTTCACAATTGTGTATAGGCTAAATGTAGAAGTGATGCAAAGGGTGTTGCCATCTCAGTTTGAATGCAAGGAAGAAATGAAGTTTTCAGCAGGAAAAGCAGCTAGAATTGATGAGATAAACAGTATGTTAGTTGATAGCACCTCTAACTTTGCAGACATATGTGCCTAAGACATTAAACAAGGTATACCTCACAAATATAGATTAATGCTGAATCCTATTATGAAGTTTTTGAAGAGAATGCTTTACCACAAACAAATGGCTATGTGCTTGACAGGAAATTATTGTATCACAAACAATCTACCCACAGAAAAGAGGTAGAGTCTGAGACACTAATACAATTTGTTAGTATATAGTCAAGCATTTTTATTAAAAAGTAGGAATATTTTCATGGGAAAGCCTACTGGAGTTTTCTTAGTAAGGGCTTTTCTCCCATTCTCCAAATCTTGTGCTAATTAGCCTCCTACCTGCTTTTTCCCGATGCCAGTTCTGACTGTCTCACACCATGTTCAGTGCTTGAATCCCCTTCCTTCTGTCTTGTGCTGGCTGAAATCCATCTCTCTGCATGCTAAATATGTTAATTAATTTTCTCATACCCTGGGCTGGTATATAAACTTGTTTTCTTTAATCACACATTGATGTTTCTTGGTTTCTTACAGAATACATGTACTTTCATATATGTTCTGCAGAAAAATAGGAAAATTAACTTTAGAGGCCATATCATCAAATATATGCTTCTCCATAATCCCTAGAAACTGAGAGTATCCGTCAGCCAGGAATGCATCCTGCAGCATTCCATCTCTGCCTCTGCTTTCCCTGTCCATTTTCAATGCGGTCTTTGAAAATGTGCAGGGAAGGGAATGCTACAATAGCATGATCAAAGGGAATGCTACAATAGCAGTGATCGGTGGAATGATATTGTGGGGCAGAACTGCTCCTCTGCAGAGTACATTGCAGTACAGAGGGGTAGAAGGAGTTGGTACAGTTTGTGCAGGACTGTGCATTTGGGTTACATAGCCTGTGTGATGGATCATTAGCAAACGACCAATTTGTCCCGAAGGAAAGCCCCGGTCTCTCCCAACTATTAAATGCTCTGTTTATGTAGTCTTGATGTCATTGAGGGGAGCAAATGATAACACACAGTGATTATTACACTGGTGCAGCTTCCTGTCTACAGGAACGGCGAGAACCAGATGCTGGAGATGTTTCAAGTAAGCATGGCTAGACAACTATTGCTCCTGAATAACTCTGTGTTGCTTTTATTTCAGAAGAAATTACGTTAGGCCTTAATCCAAAGTTTTAACATCTTTTTCTAAACTGTTGACAGTGCTTGTATATTCTTGAAATGTATACAGAAGAGGTGAAGTTTCTGCCCTGAACACTTCCACTGGCAGTGTATTCTATAGTTTAACCAAATGAGAAAGACTTATTCTTTTTATGATACTTTTTAAACTGTCTTTAAGAAGTTCAGGTATTCAGGTATTCATTTGTTAAATCTTCCTTCTGGTAATCTGAGACAAAAATATGATCTTTATCCATTGTATTAATATACCAGTTTGCCCAGTTGTAGTCCTTTTCTTACTTAGAAGAGATTTTTCTATGCAATTTTGTATCTTTCCTCTGCAGTTCCCTTTTTAGAAGCAATGACTCATAAACATAGAGTTGAAGTGAAGACCTATTATTTATTCCTTGAGGAAATTATAGTGTTTTCAGTGCTAATCTTCATTCAACTCCCTGACTATCTTAACACTTTGTTACCTTCTTTTGGTACAATGATCAGATGTTTCTGCTGAGCTTTCTCCAATTAAATCCATGGTCACAATATTTTTTTTATTTGGTAGAACAACTGTCATGCTAAAACTTTGCATTGATATTTTTGAACATTAAGTTTTATTTGCCTTCATGTTGCCTATTTAGCTTGATTGTTTAGGATTTCTGAAGCTTTTGTGGCATTTTTTGCTTATGACTTGACTGTTGCTTTATGTCACCTGCATGTATTTTTTATTTTTCTACAGATTCCTATTCCTAGGGGATTCAGTCAGAATTATGGAGCAGTTCATTGCCACAGTTGAAAGAAACTGTCTATGTTTTTATTCTTCGCTTTACATCCAGATTTTGACTCAATCTAATAATTCTATATTGGGCCAAAATATGCCTTCCCCATTAAGGGTGGGTTTTGAACAAGAGATCTAAAACATTTCTGTGCTACCTTAGCACAAGAGAATAATTCTGTGGAAAGCACAGGTTTCATAAAATTTAATTACCTTCACTAGCCTCAGGTTTTGTCATGTTTTAAAGAACTTCATTGTATATTTATTCAATGTGCCAAGGCAAGCTATATTGCAATATTTCATATTTCCTAGCAAACAGCAAATCCAGTGCATGTTTTTGGGAAGCATGGGAACATCCAGAAACAAAGTGAGGCATCTTGCTCAATTAGGACCTTTCACCATCCCATTGCCTTTATTCCTGCTGCTCTAGCACTCCCTTGCTTCAACAGAAAGGAAGCTGCTAATAATAATATAAATGCAGAGTGAAATAAAAAAAATACCAAACATTAATTGAGTGGAAATCCTTTAGTTCAATTTTGTCAATGCCTACTTCTAATCTTCTCTAGTTTTGTCTTTTTTTTTTTTTTGCCACATAGTGTTCAGACCTCATTAGTGCTATTTTGCTTCACTTTTAATAGATTTTCTTTGAGTTCATTAATACTCTAAATGAGATTGCACTTTTCTGGTGTCCAAGAGTCAGGAGGGAATGCTCAGAAGTGGATTGTTACAATTTAAAAATTGGAGTATTGCTCCCACCAATGTCAGTTGGAATACTTGGTAATCACACCCTCCTGACAGATGGCAACAAAGGTGGCTGATGAAAAGATCTGACACAGAGGTTAGAGAGCAGAGAATTTGGCTTTTGTACACGCTCCCTTTTTTATCTTTGTCCTTTGGAATGTGCTTTTGTGGAGGTTTGTTCTCGGGTATTTGCAGCAGGGCATCTGGATGGGCACGGAATTTCCGGATTGCACAGGGTGTGCCACATCTGCAGGCACAGCTCAGTGAGTACCCTTTGGTTTGGAGGGATGTGTGGTATAGCCACAGGTTCTCCCTCTGAGCACCTTCACAGCTTTGCTGCTGCTTTCAAGTCCACCAAGCTTGAACCTCTGTTTATTCTGAATATATCTTTGATACAATTATGAATGTAATAGGAAGATGGTCAGTTATTGTTCTAAATAGCTGGATTACAGGAAATCCTTGAAACACCATACATTTGTAAAGACTTCTATTTTATTTGAGCTGGTTGGCTTTGCTTTCACCAGCTTTTACAACGTGACAAGCAGCAGACAGTAGGATGGGAAAGTCCAAGGAATTTGGAATGACAAAGCTGCTGACTTGCAGTTACCATTTACCAGCAGGAAGCGGCTTATCTCATTACTTTTCCCTTGAGATCTAACCCAACCCACACACATAACAGAGTATTTAAATATGTATAGAAACTATTTTCAAACCCTTTTGAACCAAGTTTTCCTTCACCTCAGCTGGCTTCATTTCTGTGTCTTGGCCAATGGTTCCTGTGTTGAACTTGTAATTCCTTTATTAATGCTTTTTTAAGGAAAACAACAAAATCTGCTGGCATAAGGAGTTTTGTCAGTTTTATGAGTAAATTGTCTTAAATATCAAATTATGTTGCAGATAAATAATTTTTAGAATCAATTCAAGGCCTAAGTTCACATTGTATCCTGGAATGCAGCAGAACGCTTTATAGCACAAGTCATAAAGAAACCTGAAGACTGTCTTTGAAAAAAAAAATAAATTAATACTATCTGTTATTCTGTAGACCTGAGAGTGCTTTAAATAAAATCTTAAACTGTTAATGAAAGAAAACCAGTGACCTAGAACTAGGAGTTGTGTAAATTCTGTGACAAAATAATTCAGAGGAATTTCTCAATATTCTCTGGAAAATTTCTAACTCTTTTACCTCTGTAGAATCTAAGATTCCTGAAAACAGTAGTGATTTCATCTAGTTAGATTCACTTATCTAGACACACTTTGGCTTTTGAGCCAAATCTGCTGCCTATAGATTGAGAATTATGCAACTTACTGGTGAAATTAATTTGACTAATTCTCTCTTATAGAGAGTGGAAGGTAATGAATCAGTTTGGAAAAGAAGCATGCCCAGGGTTAAACATGCAGGTAACTTATTGAAGGATGAGGTGCCATCACAGATTAAGTACCATCTTAGCTGCAATCTTCTGTGTCAGAAGAAAAAATATTTTCTTTTTTCACATTAGGTTCTCTCCGAAGATCAGTAGATCTCTGTGATGTCCTGTGGAGAAGAAGTTTGAATATTTGGGTTTGTTATCTGTGTTTATACAACACTCCTTGGACACTGCAGGGGCATCTTGCTGGTACATTTAGAGAACTGAAAGGAAGGGCAGCTTTGAAAATAGTAGGATGGGAGCAGAGCTGGGTTGGATGGTGACCAAGCATCTCAGAAGCTGTTTAGTGACTCACTGTCACACTCCGGGTCCGCAGCAGCCACTGTCCGGGACAGCCACGCTGCTGACCCTGTGACGGATCAGAGCTGACTCGAGCTGCTTCAGAGCTATATGCAGCTATATGCAGCTATATGCAGCTATATGCAGCTCAAGAGCCACACATTGGTCCCTCTGGCATAGATTGCTCAAGTTTGTTATGTCTTATGGTTGTTGGATACGGTGTGTTATCCCATTGCCTTAGTGGGGATTACAGAATATCCCTGTGACAGTCCCTGTGAAAGAACACAGATGAGAATGAAATAGATACTTTGTGATTTTCTGAAATCTCTTCCTGTGTTCCTTTGATTCTAAAGCAAAACTTGTTTTCTGAAGTTCAACTTCATTTCTTAGTAGGCATTCAATGAATACTCATTAACATGACTTTTTTTGAAATTTTCTCCAAACCCATTTTTAAAACCAATATTTATTTTTTGATCCTCTGATATGTGTAAGGTTTTGATCTTTACTGCTTTTCTTTTATAGCATCTTACACCTGTCCTCTTTCCCTGTAAGCGGAAAACCAGTGTGGAAGCCTGAGTCTTGTATTCATTGTTCCTCCACATGGATCTTTGATTACATCATAGATTTTAGCATGTGCAGAAGACACAAGCACTGTATACTTTTCTGACTGCAAATGTCTTTTTGCCTACTGCAGTCACAATTGCCTCATGTGCACTTTTTTAGTTGATGCTGATTCTTACTGACCTTAATCCCTCTTCTGAAGAGAAATGCCTGTCGAACCTTGTAATACTGTCAAAAAGCATGAAATTCAGAGAATCATATTTGTGATGGAAAAGTCCTGTTAGGTCATCCAGTCCATCTCTTGCCAGCACAAGATTGTCCACAGGGATACTCTCTAATGCTCTGCCTGCTCAAGAATGGTCTGTACTTCTTCAGCTGGAAACCCTGAGACTGATCCATTGTACATATAATTATCCCACTGCAACATTTCTCCTCTGTATTTGCTTAAACTTTGACCTGAAGACCAGTCAGGTAATCACTGACTGTTGACTCAGAGCATCTCTGTGTGTGTGTGTGGCTGTGGTGTATCATATCCAAAAGCCATGAATGAATACTGGCAAAATGACAAAATATTACCAATGTCTAAAGGGACACATGACTGAGCAGACCAGCATCCTATTTCTGCACTGTCAGGCAGTACTTGCCAAGAAGCTGAGTATCGGTGGCTGTGTGTTTTAGTTTAATACTGTGGCAGCTGTCTTCTCAAGTTTCTCAGTATTATATTGGGTAAAATACTGAGATTAGCAGAGTCATATATTTCTTTCAGGTTGCCTGATCTATAGAGTAGGATGTAAAGTTGTACATCTCAGGATTGGAAGTAATTTGTGATACTGGAGGATCTTAAGTAAACAATTATGGACTGATATTATTGAAAATCTATTTAGCTCACAGTAGTCTCAATTGAACCCCCTATATACATCTCAGAGTATGTTTATTTAAAATAAATGAAATACATACCTTTTAGAAGTTGAGAGATTCCCAGGAGGAATAGTGGTTCACTGGCCCTGGGGCATGATGCTTCTCATCTGCCACCAACCACGATGAGCTGGGGCTGAGCTTTGGAGCTTTTCATTTTGGAGGCTTTTAAGTGTTTATTTGTAATGGTCTTACTTGAAGTAAAAAGTGATTCTCAAGGAATAGCCCATAACTCCAATAGAGGGTTTGGAGTTTGGAATGTTCTCTGGGGCAAAGATGAGCAGTCTCTGGGACCTCTGGCAGATTTCTGAACTGTTCAGCAGTTGTTACTAACTTGGATGCTGGAACTGTGTACCAGGCAGTCTGTACACACACTCTGTGTAACTCTGGGGACAGTCAGTGCCTTGAATTACATGTGTATAATTAATCCTTAAAAGAACTGCCTCTTCCAGTGTAGGAAAAAGCTCTAAAGGGACAGCTGAAGTATCATTTCCTTTTAGTGATTTTATTTGAGTACTTAGTAATATATAGGAAAACTAATGCTTTAAAAGCTTAAGATTCATGATAGAAGATATAATGTGCCTCCTTTTATTTTGTTTAGTCTCAAGGTGAACATTCTCCTGTTTAAATAATCACAAAATCTTAATATTTTTTCTTATGTATTCTAAAAGTGAAAATAAAAAGCTCATGAGCTTAAAAGCTAGCTTAATTCTGTCAATGGAAAAAATAACCTTAAAACATCTTTCTCTCCTAACATCATCTGAGAAGATCATGTCTACCTCATGTGGCATCATCACAGTAATCTTCTGATGAGAACTTCCTCTTATTAGGCCCTTCAGGACTCAATTGCTTGAGTTTCTGGACACTGATCAGCACAGCTTATAAACAGATTGTATACAAGTAATTCATCCTGAAGGTAAATTTTGAACTCCTTGAGAGGAAGTGCTGGAGCAGGGACAACTGTTGAAAATATCTCTTTTTGTAGATAGATGGTAAAATATGTATGCAGCCCTCTTGTGACTGTGCTGTGTGAAGTATCAGTTCTGTGCTTATATCATATGACAGGTTCTACTTACAAAATCCTTTATAAAATTGGTCTTTTGAAATTGAAATACAAAATTCAGTGTGGGCAAAAGTATCCTGACATGCAGAGTCAAAACGGGGATTGAGGCTAAGAAAGACCTTTTCAAATGTAAGCTAATATAACATAGCAAGTATGGAAATATGTATTGATGCAGAAATCTGGATTTTCATGAATTATTATCTTTATCTATATAATTTTCATCAGCAGAAGAAAACAAAAGAGTAAATGAAACACAGTGCTTCTGTTTGAGCACTTGCTATTGTAAGAAAAAATTTACCTTTTTTCTTCCATCTGGGATTTGAATTTACTGCCCATGTGAAAAATGGTAAGAATGGAATAGGGTTTTGAAAACATGAATCCTTAGTTTATTATGTACTCTTAAAATTTTGAGAGCAAAGTAGTTATTTTAAGCTGTCATGTAATTTATGAAGTTAATGGAAGGTAAAACTTCCAACATTCCTGAAATTTTAATCCTTCTGTAGTGCATGTGATTTCATGTGATCTCTCACCCTCTGAGAAACTGCTTCATTATCTTGCATAACAGTTTGGCAGATCTCCATCTTTGCTCTGCTGAATAAAGGAATAGTGTTTCTACCAGAAACAAGTTTGAGAATTTACAAGATGGAGAAGGAGCTCCAGGTTTAAAATCCAATTCTTAAATAACCACTTGTTAGAAGCCAAAGTTTTTTTTTATTGTGGTAATTTTGCTGATGCTATATGTTATATACAATGTAATATTAGAGTAGTTTTTTTAGGAGCTGAATTTTACAAATATTTTCTGCAAAATATTTAGAAGCTGTTCGTATTTCTGAAATAATAAGCTATTTTTCTCTGTCTTTAGAATCAACTTATTTAATAATGATTTCATTGTATTTTGTAGCTTTCACTTGGTAACATCATCCTGGTTTCCTTTCTAACTTGTGCCAATATAATCAGGATTAGGAGCAGCTACCTGATATAACAATTTTATTCTGTTGTAGAGCTTGCAGTTTCCTTTTTCACTCAACAAAAGGTACTATTCATATTTTCCTTACCTAACCTCAGGCAGGAGCTGGCACTGGGCTGTTGTCAGACTGAGGGCTCTGACCACATGTGTTGTGTGCAAAGGCCTGAAGCATCCCCTGGCACTGGAAATTTAGAAAAAAACCCTTTTGAAAAGTCCCAAGGGGTCACAACAGACACAATGTCTGTTCAGTTGCTAATGGGATATGTGGATAGCACTCTATACATTGCATACTGTACGGGGATTTTTCTTCTACAGGGACAGATTTAGCCAAATACGGCCCAGAAGTGCAATTAATGGCCCGTTATTGATAATTGTAATTCTTAAATGCCGAATTTTAAAGCAAGTATGTCCACTTTGTGCAGCAACTCAAAAGCTGTGCTGTGGCTTCTGTTACTGTTGGGTTCCAGTTTTAACATTGGTAAAAAGAAGCTTCTCATTCTTCAGGTGTGAAAAAAACCCTCAAGGCATTTGGCTAAAGGTTACTGTGGATGGGTGCAAGCATCCATTCATGTGTGTGTACACATGCACATGTATGGGAACTAGAAGACACATAGGTTGGCTCAAAATGCCAATTATAAAATATTTGTTTTACTAGTAAACAAATCAATAGCAATCAGCAAAGGACTCATTAGATTAATAATTTATATTCACGTAATGCAATTGATTTAGTTTTTCTGAATGCAATTAAAGTTGTTTCACGTGTACTTATATAGTTTTAATTTGATTTAATGAATTAATGGATGAATCTAATTCCTCAGACTGTCATTCAAATTGGTTTAGATATGTCTACACTAAACTGGATATGAAGGTAATTTAATTACTTTAGAACACTACAGCAAAGTTATTCCCATTTACGCAGAAGTACCAGCTACAGTTGTATTTTGTCTTTGAAGTGGTATGGTATCAGAGACATTCCTACTTTGATTTTCTGTGTTTTGCTGTAGGAATTCTGGCCAAGGTGTGAGTGCTGCACTGCTGACAATTAACCATTCACTAAGGGGTCAATCCAATTATTTGAAATATCTGTATTCACTATTGATCCAGGAAGTTTAGCCACCTGCACAGGCTTTTTGCTATCTGTGAAGTAATCAACCCATGGAACACTTGTTCAATTATTGCTGCATTAGCTGCTGAGTTGGAAATTTCATCTCTCTTTTGGGAATGGAAATTTAAATCTTGAGAGAAATTAGGGGCTTTATATTCCTAATTTAACACTTGGTTCCTTTGTTCTGCTAGACTACCTCAGTAAGTGAATAGTTCCTGCTCCGAAATGGAGCAGAAATAAAAGCCAGTGAAGTACAGCATGAGAAGGCAGGAGGTTTGTCCCTCTCTCCTGGGAAATGGAGGAACAAGCCCCCTTACTGTGTCCAGAGGTATTTCCTTGCTCCACAGAGGGATCAGCTTGCTGCCAGTACTGCTGGTGAGCTGGAGGTGTCCTTAGGATACCAAGGAAGTTTCTGTTAAGTAACAATATCTAAACTTGGCAACATACAAGTGAAGTACTGGTACTAAGACTGGTCTTTTAAACCAAAATAACTTGCCATTGGCTAAAAATAAAGTTTCTAGATATGACAGAATGAGCCCTGGTAGAAAAACATGCCATTGGGACCCACAAAGGCTGTAAACATTTTGTGATATATGCCAACTCCATTTAGATTTTCTGTTTTAAAAAAGAGGAAGCAAGTAGATGCAGCAAACTGATGTAATGTATGGTTTACACTTCATGTAAAATCAGAGGTTTTGTGATGGCTGTGTTTAAGGGCATATACTGCCCCCTTTAAACAAATAATTCTGACTACAGTCACATTTAAAAGATATGCCAGATTTTGATCTCAGAAGATATACATGGCTCTTAACAGTGAAACTAAAATTTAGTTTGTGCCTGTGTTACATATGAGTACAACTAAAGAACCACCAAATGGAAATTGAAAAAGTTTCTAGAATTTTGTCTATTTTATTCTGTGTCTGAGACCAAGCATGTTTTTCCACTGCAGTGTTTTTTCCCAAGTAATTAGGTAACAAGGTGCAGATAGTTGTGAAATCCATCCTCTCTAGATGAATTTGGGGTGAGGCATAAAGTATGTAAAACTAGTCAAGGAAGTAAAGACATTCTGTTTCTTTTCAACACTGAAATATACCCCATGGACAAGATTCTTTTTTAGGTTCCTGGGAGCAGTTAGACTAGTGCTTAGTGAGCTTTTCTACTTCCGTTTCTACTTTTTGATCTACTTTTAATCGTCCCACTTATTTATCGCTAATGCTCATGGAGTGAAAAATTAAAATTCTTGCCAAAAGGCAAGATGCCACCCTTAAAAGTAGCTTCTGTTGGATCTGTCAGTTGATAACTCAGTAATGCATGATTTTTTTTCTAGGTCATTTGAGCATATGAAGCAAAGATCTTGCTGATGATGTGACCGGTATCTTTTGTCCTATGTTATTTTATCAACTAAAGTATTTCATCCCTAATTTCATTGAGGTTGAGTAAAATACTCAGGAAGTATAAGGCATGAGATGTCTATGTGGTGTACTGAGGAAAAAAAATTTTCCAAAAGCAAGAAGATAATCAAGGGCTAAGAAAATCTTTTTTTAAATGAGATGATACGGAGAAACAGACCCTAAAATTAGAAAGATAATAAAATAATGCTCACAGCAATAACACTGAAATATTGAGAAGTGATTAAACAGACTGAAGAATAGGAAGACACACTTTTCAAAAATCAGCCCTGATCATAACTGCACAGAGAGAAGAAAAGGACTAACTTAAAAGAAAATACAGAAGACAAAAATCATTGTACATTTGACTTTAGGTGATCAATGCAAAGTGTCTCTTGAAAAAATGCTAGAAAGTACTTGCTTGCAGTAAGTCTTTATCCATTTGAAAGATAAAAAAAATGATAGAAATCCCATTTAAAAACAATTGCATTGAAGGCTGTCTTTAAGTAGGACCATTATGCAAACTATGAAATACCACGGATTCCTGGCATTCTCATTCTGTTAGTACTGCACTTGTTCACTGAGCTTTGTTAAGAACCTGAGGAGCTGGGCAGGCCTGTGTTCTGATCTGTGGTTTACTTACAAGGCTCTCCATGGAATGGTAGCTGCATGTCCAAAAATTTCTCCACCAGGAGTGGCACTTGAGACAATGAAATCGCTGTTAGCAGCCTGCCAAAAAGAATCCTGCTAAGGAAAAGTAAAATCAAGCGAAAGTAGAAAGGTGATTTTTTTGCTTTCCTTTTATTATTCCCACAGGGAAGGGTGGAGTCACAGGGAATAATAGTACGCATTTCCTTTAACATTTAGCAACAAGTTGATTCCAGAAGCAGAATAAATATCCTGTGTTCCGTTAATATCTTGCAGTTTGTATTTCAGGGTGATTTCAGAAGTGGAAACGCTTCGTTGAATTTTAAGCCATGACATATCTCTTTGTGTAAGAGAATAAATGGCAAGAAGTTCAAATACAAAAATTATTTTGTATTATTCAGATTTTGATTGAGGGTTTTTTAATGTAATTTGAAGTTTTAAAGCAAATATAAAAAGTGATGATTTGGCTTAATTTATTTATTTAAACGTTATAATCTCTAAACACCTTTGTAGAAATAAATGAGGCTTATCTTTGAAATATAAAGGACCTTTCCCCTACTTTGTACACCTGATAACTAAGACTAGTTTCCAGGACTGGCAGTTTTACCTAATGCTGCAGTTTTGTACTTTGGTTTTCATTGTATCTGTTGATAGTTTAGGACTTCCATGGCCTCTGCCCAATTCCCCCTGGCTCTCAGTGAGACTGTGTGGGTATCCAGGTCTGGTGAAGATCCAGGTGTTCAGAACTTCAGCATAAAAATCCATTTCCAGGATACAAAAATGCAAAGGGACAAATTAAATTTCCATAACTGTTGGTAGAATTCTAGAGTACTACAAAGGGTTTGTTCAGTATCTGTAAGAATGATGTGGTGATAGAGTCACAATTCCACAGGCAAGTGGGAAAAAACGTGCTGTGCTAATAATGGTTTCTAAGTTAGAGGAGGTCAAGCAAAATGATTTACTGATGTCTCTCTTTTTTTTTATTCTTCTCATTATTTTAATCTCAAGTTGAAGCACTTTATTCAGATTACAGACACCTCCTCACTGTTTTATATTCACACAGAGAACCAAAGGCTTTTAGGCATATATTTGCTATTGCAACAATGATGGTCTAGCATGAAACATTAGTATTTCCAATCTTATTTAGTGAGTAAATTATACATTTCTGTCATATAAAAATTGGCAGTTTATATATGTTAAGTAAACCTCTATAAAAATTTCTAAGATTGCATGCCTTTCTTTTAGTGTACTTACTTTTAAATATAGGATATATGAGACAGAGCTTCTGCACTCCTTGTTTGATTTTTGGGAACCAATTTTTATATGGTTATTTCAGAGGAGATTTTCAAGTACCATGTCAGAACAGTCTTACCTTGAACTGCATTATCTGAAATAAAAATCAGCTAATATCTTCAGCATTCTCTCAAAGTATTGTCCCTATGATTTCTCTTTCAATTAATTGACCCTCTTGTGGTATTATTCTATAATTTTAATTGAGGAAGAGGAAGAAATAAGATTGCTCTGTTCCTCTAGTGGCTCAGTGGTAACATTTGCAGTTTTTGCCAGTTCTTTGCCACTAGAAGAAAAAGTTAGGATGTAGATTGCAGAAAACTCACAAGAAGTGACTTCATAAAGATAAAGTCATCTTTATTTTGAAAAAAAAGATACCTACAGAGGAGGAGTATATTGTCTTCTCCTTCAGCCCTCCCTATCAGTAGTCCAAGAAAAACTACATCAAAATCTGTGTTAGAGAAATCGAGAAGGCAAGCTGTCTTTGTATGAATCCAATTTCTTGTGTCCATAGGAAAGTCCTCCTTCAGAGGCTGAAACTGAGCTGCATGTTAAGGCAAAACTGCTGAATCTGACGGTGCAGTGCCATGGAGCAGCTTCCAGCTTGGTGCTGTGTGCTGTTATTTGCTGGGCTGGCATGGGGAGGCCTCTGGTTGTGCTCAGAGCTGTAATTGTGTGGTTGTGGAGCAAGAGGCAGTGCCTGCCCTTGAGAGTTTACTAAGTTAAATATAAAAGATAAACAAAGCAAAGGAAGGAAACATACAAATAGTTGTTCCCCAGGACAACAAGAGAGCTGTCCAGGATGCTGCTGCACCTCTGGGCCAGGTGTCTGTACACTAAAGGAGAGTGCTTTAGGGAAAAAAGGAAAAAAAAACAAAGTAGGAGCAGTAAACATGTTTTTTTTTATTTTGAGAGGGTCAATACTCTGGCTTTACAAATGTTCCCCCCAGATTTAATTACTAATGATTTATATCCATTCTATGGAATATTTATTAATATATACTTAAAAAGCACTGTACAAAGTGGACTATGTTTGGATTGAGATTTTCTGAAATGTTAGAAAAATCCTCCAGATGGCAGAATAACTGCTTCAGTGTACATACAGTGGATGGGGAGATAGTTCTATCTCTCACTACAAACACTCCTGTTTTTGAATTGAGTAAAAGACTTTTTGAAAGCAATTTTGACCAGAGCCTGTGGGAAATTGCATAGTTTAAGTAATATTTGATTGTTTTGTTCAAGTTGCTGAGTACCCTTGTTCTAGTCTTAAATAGAAAGCTGTCAGAATCAAACTTATTTATGTGTGGAGTGGCATAAAAGATTTCATTAAAGCACAAAGAAGGTGCATGTACAAGGAGTATGTCAGATGTTTCCAGGTCATGTTGCACATTCCATTTACTACTCCCAGAACAGCAGCAGTGGTAGGAACTCTTCAAAATTAAACATAACATGAAGCAAATTCTATTTTGGCACATACCTTTTACTTAGTGCCCTGTAATTGCAAAGGAAAATTAAATCTCCCCTCCCTTTAGAAGTCTCCCTTGCTTAATGTCTCTCAATGAAGCTATGTGAAAACATAAATTTGATATGGAATTTGTTACGTATGCCGTCATATGCTTTGACTCTTGTGTCTGTCATCTCAGCTTCCTCAAAAGGCTTCTCTGGATAATGCATAATCTCTTCATATTTTCAGGATTTCTCATTCATTAGCCAGTAATATGGATTTAAATTTCTAAAGAGGTGGTCATACCATGAAATTATTAAATACATTTCACATTTCTCCTTATGCAATTTTGCTGCTGGGAGCAGCAGAAAGAAAGAAGAGAATTCTGTAACTCTCAAAGTCCTTACACATCATCAGCATTTATGCTGCAGGTAAGTGATAGTCCATCTGCCACACAATGAGAGTACCCATGCCGTTTTAGCATCTTTACTTTGGCTCCTTCCTTTGTGGAGAGGCAGCAGGTAAGATACGTGGATGCATCCCTTCACTTCTGCTTCTAAGCCCAGCATGGTGGGAAATGATTTCTAAAGCTGCATATTGATAAATAAAACATGAAATACTCCTGAAAGATGCTTGTCCAGAGCTCTCCCTTGTTTAAGGCCAGGCTGTGCTCTGAGAGACGTTTTGACACATCTGGATGCACAGCATGTTTGCTGAAGGCAAACAGAGCCTGCAGTGATGAGGGACAGCTGGGGCCTGCTGGCTCAGCACACCGGGGGCTGCCACCAAGATGCTGACACTGCGCCGTGACCGCGGCTCCCAGGTGATCACTCCACTGCCTGTGACATTAGAAATCAGCACAAAGTTGCCTGAGAAGTCATTCATGCAAACTCAGGGGATGAGAAAGCAAAAGAGAAACTGCAACTGCCTCTGGAGAAGAGGCTCATTGGTAAAGCTGCTCCATTAAAAGAAGTTTGGGCCAGTTGGTTCCATTCCTCATATGAAGTAAGAGGAATTCGGGTTCAGGTTTATACTCTCTGTCAGTTGCTATGCCCAGGTGTCAACAAAACTGAAAATATGTGCAATAGTATCTGAATTCAGATAGATTTTGGAAATCCTTTGGGTTTTTTCATATTAGCTCTTATTTTCTCTATCCATTTTTATATTTTTGTTCTGATTCCAGAGAGATCAACAAAAGGAGAGAAAGGAACACATGAACTTCCATGTGATTTTTAACCATTGTTATCATCTCAGTATACAAACACCTTCAGTGGGTATTTTTCATTGGTAAAAAGAAAAATTTGGAACACCTGAGCAACTCTATTTATTTATTTATTTTCTTCACCATGGATTTCATGGTTTGGCAAGTAAAAGTTGAAATAAATATTTTTTAGGTTAATGGCATATTACATTTAATTGGAGCATTAAAGCAATTCCAGAATTCTAACTATGGAATTTGGTCCTGGGACCTCACAAATATTTTGCAAACCAAAAATAAATCTGGTTGAAAGGCATTAATTCCTGCATTAATTTCAAAAGGGTATGAATAGTTTTTCAAAATATCAACAGAAATATTGTTAAAATGAGAAATCACATTTGATACAAACTCTTTGCTGATATGGATCTGGGCTAAAACAAACAAAGGTACAGATTGAAGTTTGCCTTTAGCATTTTTTATGTGTAACATACATACCTTATCTGGCGAAGGACTGCTTCAACAATTCAAAATGAAAAGCTGTGAAGTGTGGTTCTCTTCAGAAAAAAAATAGAGTTTGCCAAAGGAAGACTGTTAATGTGTGCAGCAGGCTGCAGAGAGGTGCCACAATGATGGGGACAGGGGAGAAATCGCTATATCCACCAATTTGGCAATACATTTAAAAGGCTTTAGCTAGACAAATCTACAGTATATAATATCTCAAAATTAAAATTACAACTACAACTTAATAGTACATAGCCAAAGAAATTAAAAACTGATGACAGTGTGCTGTCCCACTTGTGACTTGTTGGTAGAAATGACATTGAATGGTGAAAATGCTGTATTAATAGTAAGTATATAACACTCTGTAAATGAGATGATTTAACCATGGTTTAACCTCCATATCTCTCAATAGTTGGAAGTTTTAAATAGATACATTGAAAGAAAGCAGGAAAAACTTGTAAAATTTTTTAGAAATTTATTTGCTTAGAAAATATTGCTGTACGTGTGGATTCAGAGTTAATTGTTCTGCTTGAAATTATTCAATATTTATTTTAAGACAAATTTAAAATGTAACAGGCAGACATTTCAGTTATTATTACATGGATTTTAACTTAGCTTTAGCCATCAGCACAGATGACAGACTCAGAGAGGTCTGCAGGATTTTAGCAGAGAATAAAAGGCAGTTTAGAACAAGAGGAGAATGAGTTAAACTGTGTTTAGATAAGTTTGATGTATTGAAGTTGGCAGTTTCTGATGGAACTCATCCTAGACTACTTACAGAAGTAGCTGAAGCTATTTCTGAAGCATTAGCAATTATCTCTGAAAACCCAGAGAGGATGGTGGGGAGAGTTCCTGGTGGTCTGGAGATGCACATGATGCTACTGCATCTCTTTTTACACAGGAGAAAAAAAGAGCTGAGGAATCCTAGGCAAAAGAGTTTCACTAGCATCAGCAGGACACGAGACCAGACTGTTGAACAACCATCTTGAGAATAGTAAGGAGGTAAAACCATTCAGTGTTCATTTGTGATGTACAAATATGAGGGCAAGTTCCTTGCTTTTTTCAGTAGTTGAGAAGAGAAAATCCAAGTGCTGTCAAATACCTGACTTCAGTGAGGTTTTGAACCAAACTCTGTGTAACATTCTGATTAGCAATCTAATGAGATAAAAATAGAAGTGCACTGTAAAACTGTTTAAAACAACATGCTCTGCATTCAGCTACCAGTGGTTTGCTGCCAGAAAGGGGAGCTGGTTCAGATGGGGTTCAGCAAGTCCTTCCATCCCTGTGAGGACAGTTTTCATGCACAGTTTAAGGGAGCAGTGAGGATGCTTATAAAACATCTGGATGATAACAACCTGAAACTGCTTCTAAATCCTTTATTTGAGAGACAGATTGGAATTTAGAATTAATTGAAGAAATAACCTGAGATCAATAACATATAGTTTAGTAAACGCAAAAGCAGACAAAGAATAAATCAGATGCAAGACATTAAATGAAGAATAACTGCTTGGCAGCAATAATGCAAAGGATGAATGGGGAATTGTGAAGGGCTGCAAGCTGAGTATGTCAACACTGTGATGCTGTTTAAAAAAAGCAAACATTGTTCTGCAATATATTCATAGGCTTGCCAATATCAGATGTATTGCTGTGACCTCCTCTGAGGCAGGAGTAAGGCACTTGCTTTTTGACTCTGCTCTTAGAAGAAAAACACTGAAAACTTAATGTACAGCAAATCCAGAATGTTTACAAAAAAAGAACCAGATAGGGTTTGTTAAACCTAGAAAAGGGAAGAAAATAAACATCAGCTTTCAAATAGGTGAAAAGCTGCTGAAACATAACGAGCACCCATTGTTCCCCAGGACCACTGGCTGTAGGGTCAGAGATATAAAGTGCTTTGTTTGCAGCAAAAGCCACAGACACAGGTCAGCACAAAATCCATCATTTTGTCTTCAATCCCCCATCACATCTAAGCAAAGTCATGAACTGTGGTTTGTGCTCAGGTACACGTGCATGCACTGTGTTTTGGAGATTTTGAAAACAAGTCTGAAAAGCACCTGTGGGAAGTTTAGTTGTATTTATCTGGACACCCTGGGAGAAAATAGACTAAATCATACAGAATATTTTAATGAAATAAAGGCTGGGTTTTGCTCTACAGCCTTACCTGATTCTTACCAGGTCAGGTACCGTCTTGCCAGGTCATTTGTTGTCATCTAGTAAGGGATGTAAATCCCCAGCAAAGATGGTGATGAGCAGGGCAGCACCTCCAGAAAAATTCCTGTGACTCACAGCTTGCTCCTAGTGGCTTCTTGGGGAAAAGGACCTTGGCTTGGGTGAATTGTCCTTCAGGCTGTCAGTCAAGCTCTGATGGCCTAGATGGTCTCGTGACATCTCTTACAGCCTCTAATTCTGTGATTCTCTGGTTATTTAAATGTCATTTTCTGTGGTCATACTTAGAGGCTAAAACAGCAAGTTCTATTTAGACTTCATGGTTCATTGACCAAAAAGCCCGTTCTGGTCTGTTGGTTTACTGTGGGTGATAAGCATGTAGCTAATCAGTACTTGATAGGGAAAAAGAATGTTTTTTCAGCATTCAGGTTAAAATAATTCCTCATTTCTGTGTATTTCCCTAAAACAGTTACTTGGAGAAGTTTAGAATACTAACAAAATTATGTTTAAATATTGCTACAGTTGATGAGATAAAAGTATGTGAAATAAGAACCTGTATGGTAAGGTAATTAAATCTCTTGCACATACCTTTTCCAAATTACTGAAAAAACCCAAATGTTGCATCTTAAGCCCAACTGTGACTGTAGCAAATAATTTTTAATGGTTGATTTACATTAATGTCCAAAATTAGTGTTTTGCTAAAAATACCTAGCAGGCTGTTCCATACACAAAGGTATCACTCAGGAGCTGGACTCTACAATCCAGGTGAGTGCCTGGATTCTCTCAGGCTGCTTTGGCACTAGAAGGACCAGTTACTCAGTGCTGTGCTCTGGTGAGGGTCTCACTGCACCAAAAAAACATTACAGTGATTTTAACTGCTTGAGAATCTTTACTGAGACTTGCTCTAGGCACCTTGGGTTCTGCAGTAATTCTGTTAATTCTGTAAGTTCTGTTTTAGTAACAGCTAAAACCATTTTGCCTCCTCAGGACCGATCTGCCTGGATTAGCTGCATTCCTGCATGTTCAGAGTCCAGGCAGATGTACAGATAAGATGTGTAGGGGAACCTTGTGTTTGCTGCTTTTTCAAGTATACTGGACTGAAATACGTAAGTTGAACTCCCTCGTGTGAATGATGTAACATGAATTCTCTGTCTAGTTACATTACAAAAATATTCCTTGTAGCAGCTTGCAGGCTGTTAAAGCAAAGAGTAGAAATCTTCCCTTAAAAGTGACATTAAATCATTTTTTATCACTTACTGTTTTAATCTAACAGTAAACAAGATTATAGAATGATTGCCTTCAGACTTCCAGCCTAGCATATTTTGAAGAGAGGGAGAACATGATTAGAGGTCACAGTCTGAGAAGTTGGGTGATGCTCTTAGAGAATAACTGCATTAAAGTACATGGAAAAAGTGCATCTCTCTGGGATAGTGTGCTTCCCTCAGACGTGGACTACAAAAAGTAAAAGGGCTTTTAGCTTAGTGTAGGCAGAGCAATTAAGATGCCCCTAGGGGGAGGTATATAATTATTTTGGAAAATAAGAAGCATCATCAAGAAATTTCTTGCACCTCAGCTGATTTTCTGAGTGTTGAGAGAATTTTCCAGTTTTTGATGTGTGTTCTTTAATAACGGGTATATCTGGTTCCTATCTTGAGTCTTCCAAGGGGCCCAAAATCCTACAGAAATTGAGAAGGTCTCTTACAAGGTAGTATTTAAAGCATGGATAATAGTCACAAAGAACCTACATATCTGGTAGAACATAAAAATAGAAACAGCTTTATGGGTGTTGGGGTGCAGGCAAACTCCTCCCCTTTCATGGACGTCAAGATTTGATTCAAAGCTGAGTTCCAGCAGTGGGAGAAATTCATCGTTAGTGTGTTGTTGAAGTGTTTGTTTTATTATTGATGAAAGAAAGATTGAAATAAGCAAAAACACTTCTTGGAAAAAGGTGAAATATAAAAATACAGAGGTTCACACGACTTCCTCTCTGAAATGACATAGTTGTAATGCTGCCGTAGAAGATAGCTGCCTGATACGTAGTTGTTCCTGGAATATTACGTATTTCTCAGTTTAAATAGTGTCTGTGTGTGCCCTGCCATGGCTGTGCTCCCTGTCTGTGTGTCTGTCTGTGTGTCTGTCAGTGCCCTGCCATGGCTGTGCTCCCTGTCCGTGTGTCCTGCCGTGCTGCCAGCAGCTTGGGGCCTGAGCCCTGCTCTGATGCCCCATGGCACTTTGAAACACGGGCTCTGTGGTGGGTTTCCGTGCCAGAGAACAGGGAAAGGCTCTGCAAACTCCCGAGCACATCCTATGGAGCTGACTCAAATAAAGCAGAACCACATTTTGGATCGCTGCACGGAGCAGATTAGCCATCTCTTACTGTGTGTGGCCACAAATGGAGCTGCCTCAGCAGCTGAGGAAGCAACTGTTTCCTGGGCTGGAGTCTCCTGATCCTCATACTTGTGTAATACTGTGCCACTGCCAGTGAATGCAGCAGTACTTCTGAACTGTAAACAAACATGATCATCCTAGAGGAGGAGAAGTACTTATATTCGTGGTTTCCCACTGCATTTGCAGAGGCAGAGAGTGGTTGTAATAAGATTCAAACTTCAAAAGAGACTGAAAATACGTGTCATTAATAAAATCTGCATAGCTGCTTCTGTTGATTGCACTGAGAAATCACAGAGAGAACTGATGTAAGTAGCAGGATATTCCTCTAGTAAGGATTTACTGAAATAAATCTGCCTAATTCTATTTAATTTCACCTGGGCAGCTGTGTCTGATTACTCTGTCCCATGTGATGCTTTCCTTCATGCCTTTGTACTTGTGACACTGCAGCTCAGCCTATCTTTGCCTATGTTAGCAGCAAACTTGGAATTCATCCTTTTACAAAAAATCAATGAAGCCAGCTCCTGTTCTCTGCAGTGGTTGTGTAACTTGAGATATTGCATTATCTGCTAGACAAGAATGGCTGTGAGGGGGTTCAGTGTGCTTCCTATGTCCTAGGAACTCAAAGGAAAGATCAAGTGGCCAAGCTGGAAAAGAATGTGACTGGCTAGAAATCAGGAAGGTTATATTCTATAGGAGAAATTGGAAAGATGACACAGCCCAATGTCTAGAATGCTAAAGTAGGAAAAAAATCAAGTAGGCACCTTTTTAGTGACCATAGAGAAGCCCACAGCTGTCAGAAGCGTGCTGTGTACTCCCCCACTGCTTCCCCATGGTGACAGATGTCCTACTTTTGCAATTCAACACTCTGGTCATGCTAACTTATAAATTATACAAGGAAAAAAACACAAAAATCAGTTCACCCATCACTGAAAAGAAGCTACCTCTGGGCTGCAACGTTGTCATTGTTTAATGGGGAGGGACAACTACATAGAGCACTTATGACTTCAGGAAAATATTAAGTGTAAGATAATGATTTTATTTTTTTTAAAATGACCTGCTGATGCATTGCATGTGTACACCCAGACATGTGTGGATTGCTTTTTCATGGCCATGCATTTCCAAGATACCTTTTCCTTTATGTGATTGAAAGCAGAACCTTACTGCCCTATCCAGTGTTGAGCTGAGGGAAACCAACTAGCTAACTGGATGATAACCATGAGCATTTCTAGTAACACCTGCACCTTCTCCCTGCTGACATTTTGTGCAAAGAGATAGTGAAGCTAATCCTGAGTAGTTTAAAGGAAACTTTTTTCCAACAGCTCTGATAGCAAAAATATATTTGCTTTGATTTATGAAAATTTAAAATGTTTTGGGCATAGGGGATCAAACTTTGTGCATACTTAGTAGTGCTTTTTTGCATTATTTATGTCTTCAACTGCAAACAATAGCAGCAGTATTTATACTTGGGAAATAAATTGTGCAGTTCAACATGGCCTGAGCTAGTTCTCTGTAAAATAAACTTTCCCCGCTCTGAAAGATGTAAAAATACCACAACAAAAGATGTTCTGAGAAAATATTTGGATGGAGAAAAGTACATGGGAGTGGCAGACCAATCCTGGAAAATAGTGCAGTGCTATTTTCTAGTGATACAGAAAAATAATTGGCAAACTTTCAGGTATTGGGGCTTGAACTTGGGTGGGAATGATATTTTAATGTAACTGCCTTTTCCACTTACATAAGAAGTAGCAAAAGCTCAAAAGTTTTGAAAGAAAGAAATGGATCTAACCCTCCCAATCCACTGAACACAGTGAAAATCAATGGATGTCCTTTTCTCTTTTTCATTTGGGATAACAAATATCAGTTCATATGTTGGAAGTAATTAATCCATCCATTATATTTCTGAGTCATGCACAAATATTTTTATTAATTTAAGTATCCCAGTACATTTAGATGGCCTTCTCTCCTGTTCTTCTCCTTTCCTCTCCCTCTCCTTCCTTTCATGGCATAGTCCCATGTTTACATCACCACATCCCAAAAAGTTCCACAGACATATGTGCCATTTTGGACAATAAAAATTCAATGGCTGTGGTGGCTTTGCCAAAGGCAAATATTTTGGAAATGCTCAGTTGCTGCACTTGCTTTTCATTTTCTGTTTAAATACTATGAAGTTACTGATCTACCCTCCCTCCATATTCTCCTGAGGTTAAATGCCATACATGGTTTCCTGCAATCCTAGTAGTAATTTCTTTGCACAGGGCCTGGTGGGAGAAGAAACAGTTTGTAGATGACATTTAGAGAATGAGATGATGACATATGTTTAGGACTAAATGGAGTTGTCAGACACTAATTGATTCACATGTCAACCTCTTGCTCTTCATGTAAGGTGGATAAGGGAGCATTACAGCTTGCAACTTGTCTAGGGCAAGAGTTGTTTCCAGTGTTTGGATATTCTTGTTAATTGTCTCTCTGCATTCTGTGAACTGCAGCAGACTGAGACCAGAAAAGACTTGTTTTTAGACGTTTCAGTTTTGATGTGCATTTGAAGATTATAGAATTATATAATGGTTTGGGTTAGAAGAGACCTTAAAGATCGTTCTAGTTCCAACCCCCCTGCTGTGAGCAGGGACCTTCCACTGGACCAGGTTGTTCAGTGTCCCAGCCAGCCTGGCCATGAACACCTCAGGGGTGGGGCATTCACAGCTTCTCTGGGCAAACTGTGCTGGTGCCCAGCCACTGTCCCGGTAAAGAAATTCTTCTCAATATATAATCTAAACCTACTTTATTCCAATTTGAAGCCATTTCCCCTTGTCCTGTCACTCCACACTCTTGTAAAAAGTCTTTCTCCTGCTTTCTTGTCAGCTCCCTGCAGGTACTGGAAAGCTGCAATTAGGTCACCCTGAAGCCTTCTCTTTTCCAGGTTGAACAATCCTGATTCTCCCTGATTTTTCCTCATGGGAGAGGTACTCCATCCCTCTGATGATCTTGGCCTCCTCTGGCCTCTCACTCTACTGGTCAATGTCCTTCCTGTGCTGGAGGCCCCAGGGCTGGATGCAGCACTGCAGGTGGGGTCTCACCAGAGCAGAGGGACAGAATCCTCTCCATCCCCTCCTGCCCATGGTGATTTGGATGCAGCTCAGGACACATTTGTCTTTCTGGGCTGCAAGGGCACATGGCTGGGTCATGTTCAGCCTCTTACTCACCAGGACTTCTTGTCTGGGCTGCCCTTGGTCTGTTCACCCCAGCCTGTGCTGGTACTGGGGCTTGCCTGGTGCAGCACCAGCATTTGGTGTTGTTAAACCACATGAGATTCCCATGGTCCCACTTTTCAGCTTGTCCAGATCCCTCTGGATAGCCCCATCCCTCACGTTTGTCAACACCCTCATCTTGGTGTCATCTGCAAACTTGCTGAGGGTGCAGGCAATGCCTTGGTCAGTGTCATCAATGAGGATGTTAAATAAAACTGGTCCAAATACAGACCCCTGCGGGACCCCATTGGTCACTGATCCCCGTTAGGACTCTGAGCCACTGACCACTAAGATGAATAGTGGTGGAAATCTTGGTTGTTGCTTCTGTCAAAGTAAACTTGTCTATATAATGCAGTGGAATATATAACTGTAAGTGCTGCCATTGCAAACTGTCTTTTGGAATTTCCTATAAAGGTTTGATTAGGACAACCAGAGTTGAGATTCCTTTCTCCATAGATGCTGTGCTTGAATGACTTTGGAGGAGAAAAAAAAGCCCTGTCTTGAAATGTTCTGAAAGTATGAACAGGAAATGCATACTTTTCACTCTAATTCCTTCAATGAGCTTAATGTTAAAATAACCTGCCATTGCTGTAAGGTTCATGGTGCAGGCAATTTTCACTGGAGCTGGGCTGACTTTGGCAATTCCCTTTCATTCCCTTTCTCCCAGGCTGTGTGGTGTTTCCCAAAGCAGAGTGAACTCAGAGTGTTGAGAAATGCAGAGCTGTGTGGATGCACGTATGCATGTGAAAAGAGAAATCATTACTTTCCAAGTTATTGAAATGCATGAGCTAATAAATATTCATTTTCATTGCATCTGCCATAGCAAGTCGATCCTTAGTACCTAAATAACAAACCTGTTTTAGGAAAATGAGAAACATAGCTGTCCTAGCATCTTGAGCCCCTGTTTTTGTTCAAAACCTTACTGATGCTCCCTCAAAGTTTCCTCTGGAGTGCTCCCAACTTCTTTGATTATTCCTGCAGTTCCACACCATAACTGAGAAGTGACCAAGAAGCTGTTCAAGCCACCTTCATTGAGGCTTTGAATCCAGCCCCTTGTAAATATTACAGCTAGCAAATTAAAAAAAAAAAAAAATAGATTCAAGTTTACTACCAATTACATGTTAAGAAAATGCTTTCTTAGTTCTTTGGCATATATGGCATGAAGAAAGATGAGCCATTGCACTTTTTCTTTCCTGAGCATTTCTTTATGCAGATTTCTCCTATAGGGTTACAAGCTGGCAGAATAATGGCTGGCAGGAATTGATAAAGAATTGCAACATGAATCCCTGCAGGGCACATTGGGGCAAGTTTGTTATAGGAACAGTCTTCCTCTGTTTACATGAACAAAAGCTGGGTTTGACAGTTTCACTGATCAGCAGCTTTGGGAGTGTGAACTCACTGTTGTTCTGTGCTGCTTTTTCTACAGTTTTCTCTACAGCAGCAACAATCTCTCTTTTCAAAGTGGCCTCTCAGAGTGTTGTCAGTCTGGGTTGGGCCAGGTAATGCTTGAGGTCCCCTTCTCACCTGGTATTCTGTAATTCTCACTGCTCTGCACTACTTGCCAATGCAGAGTTTTATATCACTGACCACAGTTAGACTTATTTTGCCTTGTACACTGATTTATAAATGAGAGCAAATGAAGGACATGAATAGTGGGGGTGAAACATTGTAGGGGGTGATTGTAGTTTAGTTATTCTCTAAGATTTACTTCCACAATTATTGACTAATAATTGGATAATTCCATTTAAAATGAAGTTGTGCTCTGACTGAAAGCAGGTTAAATCCATGTTAGAGCTGATACAGATTCAATTCCATTGGGAACTTGTGTTAGGGTTAAATTTCAGCCACATTTACCCTTATCCTTGAATAGGGGAAGTAATTTGTTTCAATCTTAATAGTGTCTCAGGACTCAATCAGACTGATGAATCTGAACATGCTATTTCATTGTTAAAAGAAAGCATTTTATTTCCTAGAGATTTTAGTCCAGGTTTCACCAAGAACACAATATAACACTTCTCTTTAAAAGTGGTGTTGTACTTGCTGTATTCCCATGGAATTCATGGGAGTCACAAACAAGAGAAGAGTCATTCATTCACTTTTAGGTGGTGCTTTCCTTCTGCTGAGCCTGCCAGAAAAGCCCTGTTCTGTAGCAGTGCTCCCTGACTTCAAAAACATCTGACAGATTCTTCAAACATACAGGTACCTTTTAATTGCATATTTCCTTAGTGATTTTGTAGTTGTGCTGTACCCCTGGACCTAAAGAAATATAATAGCAAGTTCAGGTGATCTTTCTTCCCTTTTCCTTTTTCCCTTTTCCTTTTCTGTTCCTTTCTATTTCTTGCTTTTTGGTATAGGGCATGACCATACAGAAAATTATCCTCTCAGAGGAAAAACAGAATTCCATCACAATAAAAAATTGTAAGGCTGCTGTAGCTATCCCTGATTGTTATGGTAAAAATAATAATTTTCCTAACAATATGCTGGGAAAATTTGCATCAAAATAAATGAGGGTGCCACAGCATTTTCCATGGTAGTATGGTTAAACTCTAAGTCCAAATTAAAAAGGCTTTTAATCTATCATTCAGCTTCTTGTTATTTGCTTTTCCTGCTACACCCACTTTCGACACTTTAAACTATGATTAAACAAAGAAACAGCAGAATCAGTTGCAGCCACACATTCTTGTGTACCCCTTATTTTGCCTTGACTTCCTCTAATTTGTTGCTGACACTCTGTGAGAATAATTGTTATGGAATTGGCTTCAGGTTACCACTTCTTCAAATAATTACTGCTGCTTCTAAAACTCTTGGTTGCAAGAGCAATAGATGCGAAGTAAATCCATTTTCTGTTTTGCAAGTGCTGCAGTTTTGAACATTTTGACTGTGCTGAGAAGAAGGCACAGTGAGGCAATTGCCAGTTCAGTTTGCAATACTCAGTTCAAAACTTTCATCTCCCAAAGATGGGTGACCAGTGGCTCCAAGTCAGTGTTTACTACTGACTTGACTTAATATACTCCTGCTTTTAATGTGTTTTTACACATCTACCAAAACACAGAGCATCTTTCATAAAAAACTTACAAATTCATCTCTACAAGGAGTCTTTGTGGAAGAAGAGTTTTACTCCTTCCCTAGTACCTGTTGTAAAGCAAGTTGGACCAGGTAGTACAGTCATAAGTGACATTGTAATTTCCAGGTGACTTCCACAGGGCTGTGAAGTACATGTTTGATGGCTTTTCCATCCATCTGCTGCAGTCTCAGTTCACTCCCCGGGATGCAGAGAGACCAAGGACATGACAGAGCACTGTTCATTCATTCAGCCAGTGTTGTTCTGCCTCTGGACCTACAGGCACAATCCAACCCAAGAGTTTTTCAGACTCAGAATTTGTTACAAAGGACAAGAGATGGCAAATGTCAGGAGAGCTTCTCAAAATACTGGAATACACTTTGTAAAATTGTAGGGGGTCTGAACAGCAAGCATTACTATGAAAGAGCAGAAACTTTGCCTAGGCAAAGTTTCCATTAACTAATAAATAATAATTCCAATAACTAACACAAATCAATATCTTACAAAGGTTCACTTTATTGTGTGAACAATACCTTTGATTTTTGTTGAAAAGCCATTTAAATATAATATCATAGCATTGTCACTGATGTAGCCTGTGAGGGCTAAATGGCCAGAAAAACAGGAACATAAATCCTGGTGGTTGTGAGACTGACATCCATTTGTACATTATCAGGTGGCAAACACTTGGGTATGGAATTAGCCTTTTTGTGTACAGAAACAGACATATTTGCAAATGCTAGTTTAAGAAGCTGTTTTGAAAATGAGATTGAAAAGCAAAGAGGAAATCATACCCCTTTATGAATGGTCTGCTTTGACAGTTTCATATCTCTAAAGCTTTTCTTCTTTTCTGCTGAGCTAATTGGGATTTCATATAACCTAGTGTCATCATTTAACTTATAGGATATTCATTCCCTTTAGACAATTATGCTATTGAAGCATGTTCTAATCGGCTGGTATTAGTTCTATTGTGTTGAGTATTAGCAGTAGAATGTGTGTGGGGTTTGGGGCATGTGAAAAGGAGTCAGACTTTAAATGCCAAACCAGACCAAGGGCTATTCTTCTGCTACACACAACCAGGGATTTATCAACACTGCTGTTTTTTCAGATTGTGATTATGACTCTTTTATACTTAACTACAAATAGAAAACACACGCAAGCACTGGTGTAACCTTAGTATGTTTTCAATAGATACTAAAATTATCTGGCATTTGCTTAGGGAGTTCAAATTCCTCAATATATGTGCAAAGAAGTCACACAAATTATATAATTTAGTATAAAATCAGGTTTTAAGGTATTTATTCAATTAGAAACCATTTAAGTTCTGACAAGTCTATGAACAATACTGTGGGCTCATAGTTTTAAAAAAGTTCTAACAATATTCTTTAATTTATGACTTTTAAAATTTGATAATATATGCCTAATTTAGCATTGCTTAGACACAGATAAAAGTGTTTATTTCTGCAGGTTACTGTGAACCTGGTTAAAGCTGCATTTTATAGATCTTTATATTACTTTCAAAACCTATCCATTTGGGCTGAAATATTCATTTTGTTGCCTAAAAGTTGTATTTTGGAAAGGCTAAGCAAGACTTCGAGGATTTGTTGATTATTTGGTTTGAGAGGATTATGCAGTCTCTTATTTGAACAACACTTAAATCATAAACTGAAATATCACCTGTAAAGAATCATTTCCAAATGAGAATCAAAACAAATTGTATTTGACCTGCCTGATCTGTGAGCATGTGGAATCTGACTTCCGAGTGTTTGCAGCGGAGTTGTTTTCTTTATTTTGCTGAGCTCATTATTGTTCACCTAGGAAAGGATGTCCTCTATGTGCAACAACCCTAATTAACTTTGCAGTGAGCTGGCTGGCCAGCCGAGGTCAAGGTTAAGATGGGGAGCTTTTACAACTGTGGAAAATCATTCATCCAGACTTCAGAGCAAGCAGAATAGAGAATCCTTTCCTGCAACTTGGCTGTAATTGTAACACATGCTGTTAAATTAATTTCTTTACAGTATTTATACAGTAAACTATCGCAGTAAAATCCCCAGTAATACAGCAGAATTGAAGGAAAGATTGTACTTTAATTCTAAATATCTGAAGCAGTAGGATTTTGATGATGCTATTATTTAGACAGATGTCTAAATTAGGTTACTGTGCAGGACTGCACAGATACAGAATGATACCATGGTGTCCTCAGAATCCTACAGCTTAGGGAAAAGGTGAGAGGCAAATGATGGTACAGAAGGGGCAGCACAGGGAAACCAGGGCAGTGTGAGAGGAAGGCTTTCAACACACCTGTCTAATGCCTGCCAAGATTTTGTAGACAAAGAAGTTAAGAAGAGTTTTATTTCAGGGTTCTCTTTTCAAGAATGAAGGAGGCACAAAAATGCTGATGTGAAAATGTAATGAACCTTAATAGAGGCTTGCATTTTAGCCAAATCAGGGGGGAGAGCTGCTGTTTCAGTGTTTAAAAAGATCTGATAGATAGATTGAGGAAGCTTTCATATAAGTGAAGGATGTGGAAATAAAGGCAAATTTTTTACCGCTCCTTTACTGAAAGCAAATTGCGTATTTTTTGTCTAGTGCTCTAACACTCTCTAGTTGTCAGTTACCTGTACTTGCTACACATAAATGTTTAAATGCACAGGAAATAAAAATGATACTTTATATTGTTTGAAAAATGCTTTTAATTGAATATAAAAACCCCTGAATAACAGCAACATGTATATTATATACATAAAACAACATCAACAACAAACCACACAAAAAACCCAACAAACAAACAAACAAACAAACACAACAACCAAACAAAAACCCAAAACAAAAAACCCCACCCAAAAATCCAAACAAACAAAACAAAATACAGATTCAGAGTTCAGTTAAACCTGACATTTATAAAGTGCTCTGGCTTTACAAAGACTACTTTGAGGAGCTTATAATAGCAGAGCTACTCACATCGTAGCATAGATGAAAGAGGTAATTCCACTGGGAGTCTTAAATTTAAACTAGTCATCTCTGGTTTGGCTTTTGAAATATGACAAGAGAATCAGTGGTTGCTGCTGTTAAGAGTCTGAGGAAGCCTTTGGCTTACTGACAGTATAGATATTAACAATTTTGAAGTCTCTTCATACCAAGAGACTATTAAGATGAAGCAGTAGCTTTAAATTAAGTACCATAATTCCCTCAATTTATCCTGAAGGAGAGAAGTAATTAGGCTTGTTTATCTGAGAGAAATGAAAGATCAAATTAGAGGGAATGCCCCTAAACTGACCCTGTGATTAAGCTGAGTTTACCAGAGACTTCATCTTTTTCAGCATTTTAACTCCCATTCTTTTAACCATGTTCCCTCTTGGTGTTTAAACTGAAAAATGCCAAACCGTGAACTGAAGTTGTGTATTTTCCTGTTAGCAAAGTCAATGATCCCATGCTTCAGAAATCATTCATCCTCTTTTGCTTCTCTGAAGGTGGATACAATACTGTAGTGAAGTTTTTGAACTGAGTTACACAGAATAAGGGCAGCAGTCTTTTTTTGTTAGTAGGGTGATACTCCTCTGACTCTTCAGTTTCACCAGATTCTTATTCTTTTCCTGCTTACTCCAGGAGAAAATAACACTTTGCTTTAATGGCCAGATCCATGAAGCTGCAAAACCCAAGGATTTTTAAGACTGAATTAAGAATGAATTAATTCCCAAATAGTAGGTTGTCAATCGAGTTCTTTTTAGCACATTTCTACCTTTTACCTTGCCACAGGGGCATTGAATTGAAGAACTTTGAATGCATCATGTGTAGGCCTTGGATCTCCATCAGTTCACAGCAGTATAATTTAGGGGCAACTCTGCTGCAGTTAGTGCTAAAGATCACCAATGAGAAGGAAAGCAAGAGAAATTATAGAGCATTGAAAGTCATCATTACTGAAAAAAAATCCTCACAAAATTATTTTTTTTAAAGAGAGGGTTTCCGATTTCTTTACTGACTATTTTTATACCCGTTGTTAAGTTTACTAAGTAACTAATTTCACTGATCTTTAAGAATAAAATTCACAAAGCCATTTAAAGAAACTGCTATGATAGCTTTTCCACGTTTCCCTGATGAATACTTCACATTTTCATTAGATTTCTTATGCTTCTATTTCTACTTAGGGCATGCAACTCCTTCCATATTTAAAGACCATTCAGTAGCATAGCTTCAAGGCAGTGGCCCTGTTTAAGAAAAAATAGCTTTATTGAAAGCTAACTCTGTCTTTGCTATATGGTATCAGGGCTCTAGGGGAAGATCATTTTCATGTGAGGAAGCAGAACCTTGGTGAAGGCATTAAGAGTAAATAACCCATTTTTTGTAATTTATTTATTTTCATCTTCTCTGCCACTTGTCCAAATGGTTTGATATCTCTGGTTTTTTTTTCTTTCCTATTTAGGTGGTAGGCTGTTTGAGGCAGGCTTGATTCTCACTGTGTTATTAGATGTTTCAGTACTATAAATGCAAATAACTTTATTGGTTCAAGTGTCATGTGAGGGGTAGGTGTATTTGGGTAGCTGCAGTGGTGGTGCTCCCCTTTGATGGCAGAATAAGATGAAAATTGTAAGATGTGTTGTGTTTTACATGCTGCATGCAGGAATTTACATGTGTGTGCATGGAGACAAAATAGACATGCTTTTTCATTTATATGAGGAACACCACAGGGGAGGAGGCTCTGGATATCAGTCTGTAGAAGAGAAAAAGCTATTTCAGTACATATCAGTATGGTAAGTCCAGCTTCTTCAGAGTCCTCTGCAGAGCTTCTCTCTTAGCTGTTTGTGAAGCAGCCCCTGAGAAATGGCACTCTCATTTTCTCTCCAGCCAAAGGGGTTTTCTGCTTCTCTTTTTGTTAATACTTTCCAGCTGGCCAAATAAGACAAACTGTAGGAACCTCCAAGTCTTCTGGATATTTACAGAATATTTGTATTGGGGCTTCTGCTGTTCTTTTGGCAATTCATGTTAAATGGCCTTAATGTATGGAATTAATTAATGCCTAGCTATTCTGTTTAAGATAAGCACACCTCAGTTAAAGTTTATTTACATGTTCTGATGTTATTACACAGTCACATCTCACCCATCACAGTTTCCTTTCATTATTGATGAGTTCATCAGTCCCAAAGGCTTAAGCAGGTTTCTTTGTAGCATCACAAAAGAATTTAAGGTTTGTAACTTTATACAACTTCTTTGTAAACTTATATATTTTTTCGTATTGGGCTGTGGAGCTGCTGGAAGTCAAGGGAGTGAAGATGTTCAATATTAACACTGTACATGGGCCTGTGTAACATTGCTCTGAACCTGCTCAGATAACTCCTGCAGTGACCCCTCAGGCATTTCTGCAAATACATCCAGGCATATGGAGCTATTTTAGTATCTGCATGGGAAGTGCTAATAATCAGTGAGGATTCAGTCCAACCCCGTGGAATTAAGAGAGAGTTCCAACTTATGTAAACTTATTTTATGCAGTGTGACTTCAAGTCTCACACATTTCTCTTTTGTTAAATCATGACACTTGAAATTAAACAAGTCCTAGAGGCAGGGAGCGTAATCATATAAGAAATAGTTGTCTTAGCCTGTTTCAGAATCTTCCATTTAATGAGCTTTCCAGTTTCTTCAGAGGGGTTTGTCATTGACATTATTAAATATATTTTCACAAACACTGTAATTTCATCTTTTACTGTTTTTCAAGTGCTCATAAAATACAAACTGTTGTTTCACTGTAAATTTCTTACTAAGGGCAATGAAACCAACATAATATGAGAATTACTCAAATGCAAAAACACTGTTTTGTTGGCAGTAGAACATAAAAGGGAAACTAATGTGAAACTGAAGAGAACTAAAGCACTCTGGTCCTTCTCAGAAGATAGATTTGCAGGCAGCACTGTAGTTAGGTTTTGAAGCTTATATAATCCCACATGAAACTGTCACTCACCAGCAGTCCCTGGAGAAGTTCTCCCAGGCCAGCCTTTGAAACCATATTAGCAGCCTGCACCTTTCACGGAAGTTTCTGAGGTTCCTAGTAGAAAGTAATGCTGACTTCCTTCAATACTGGTATTAAAAATTTATTTAGCCTAGAGATACCAAGTGGAAATTGAAGATGCTCAAAAAGAGGTATGGCTTGACATCAGACAGATTTAGTGCAAGGTAAAAGTAACTTAGTATCTGTACAGGAAGATATTGTAAAAGGCTATTTTGAACTTAACTTCTAGAATCTTGGATCAGGATCCTCCAAATGTTTGTCACATTTAATAATCAACACCAATATCACATATCAGCTTTTAGTATAATTACACATAAAAATTGACTGCCCTTAGAATGAGACATTTGCTATGCAGAGACAGCCTTGAAAAGAGCAGGCTTTGGGAATGGGAAGTTGAAATCAGCTTTTAAGAAGTGCTGCAAAAGTGTTTCATGTATGTTTGATATCAGCAGACCACAGTTCCCCTTGACAGGCAGGGGAGTAAACAGAGATACAAAAGCTCTTGGGCAGGTTAAGGATGTGTCTTAAAAACTGTTTGCAAACAAATTCTCTTCATCTGAAAGCTTTTAATTGGTTGCAGATAGTGAGTGAGTGGGAGAATTAACTGTTTCTTAAACACTCATTTATTTTGGTGATGTTTCCCATTAATTTTTTTAGCAGGAAAAACAGCTAAAGCACTGTCTAGAAAACAGAGAGCTTAATTTATATATGTGTAAGCCTTCTATATGTTCTGTCTTGAGGCTGCACAGTCATTAAGACACAGTTATATTATGACCACAAAGCAGTTTTTATTCTGAACAAACTGAATAGACAGCATGAAGAACAGGGAAATCAAGAGAAAATGAAAGTGAAAACTTCAAACTGGATGCTTGTTTGTGTATCAGTAGTGAAGGAGAGTCATACACGGTGCTGGAACCTGTATTGCATCCCAGGGCTGCTGCTTTCTGTATTAGCTAAGCCATGGTGTGGTGGCATGGTGCCAAATATGTCATTTTTTCATCACCTCAGTGTTTCTCAATCAGTAGGGAATCCCCAGTTTACTTACTCTGAAAGATCTCACCTTCCTTCCCAATTAATGCCAAAGGGGTGGAGTTGGAACGGAACAGATTATGATGTTCTTTAACATTGTATGCCCTCAGGGCTTTCACTGTATGTATATGTGTTAACTGATTTAATGTTCCTGAGGATTTTACCCAGAATTAATGTTTCATTTTGTGGAAATAATTACATAATGGTGTAAAAATCCATCATTTAAACTCCTAAGCTGTCAACTCTGTGACTTTCATACAAATTCAGAAGTTAGTTTGTTATGTGGTGTACAAAGACAGTTTTGTTTTCGACACAATATGTCCTCTTAGCTGGAGAGGATGGTCTGCCAAGAAATGAAATAAAGAGAAAGATGCATGTGGTGCTGAGGAGGTGAGTAGGAGTCCTATAAAATGTCTAACTTAGTTATACTTATGATTTTTTAACACAATCAAAAATAACTCTTCACTTTCTGGGCAAAGCAAAGTGTGTGTTTCATTGCTGCAAACTCAAATTCTGGGGCATTCTAAGATTTATGAACATCAAAACATACAAAACTGTCTGTCCTAGTGTTCCTTAAAGCTAGCCAAAAAAGCATTTTGCGTGGAAGCTGGGGTGTGGTGTTTGGGCAGAAGTTCAAGGGTCAGATCCATCCCACATCCTTGTGCAGAAGTGCCTTGGTCTTGTCAAGCCTGCCCAGATCCACACAGCACCACACTGCTCTGAGCAGCTGTGTCTCTGTTGGAGACAAGGTGCACAAGGCCAGTTGCTAATTACAACTCTGGTCCTTCTAACAGTGACTTGCATGATCCCTGTGAGTCTGAGTCCACAATTAAATGACAGTTTAGCTTAATGTTTGCATACAGTTCAAAACATGGTTTAACTGTGCAGCATAAAAACAGCTTAGCTTTGGAAACTCTGTCATTTAGTTAGAAAGCATGGTCTGCCAGGAACTGTCATGGCAAACCAGGGAAAATTTCTTTTCCTCAGTCTGTACTGCTAAGACCACTCCCCAGGAATCACAGACCCTGGAGGCAAGAGAGAAAGTCTGGAGAAAGGACAATTTAACATTGGTGTAGGAAGATTGGGTTAGAGATCATTTAGGCAAACCTGACACGCACAAGTGCATGAGCTCTGATGGGATGCACTAATGAGTTCTGAGGGAGATAATGAATGTTATTGCTATGTCATTCCACATCACCTTTGTCATGGAGAACAGGAGAGCCTGAGGACCGCAGGAAAGAAAATGTCATTCCAGTTTTCAGTAAAGGCAGGAAGGAGGACCCAGAAAACTACAGGCCAGTCAGTCTCAGCACTATCCCTGGAAAGGTGATAACAACACATCCTGGATGTCATTTCTAAGCATGTGGAGGCAGAAGGGGCTATGAGGAGTATTCCATATACATTCACCAAGGGAAAATCATGTTTGTCTAATTTGCTGGCTTTCTAGGGTGGCTTGACTGGCTGGGTAGATGAAGAGAGAGCAGTGGCTGTTGTCTACCTTGACTTCAGCAAGGCATTTGAACCTCTCCCCCCATAACATACTTCTAGCTCAAAAGTGTGGGTTAGATGAGCGGGCAGTGAGGGGGATTGGGGAGTGGCTTAATGGCAGAGCTCCAGGGTTGTGTTCAGCAGGACAGAGTCTGGTTGGAGGTCTGTAGTCAGCAGTGTCCCCAGGGATCAGTGCCGATGGGATCCTGGGGTGCATCAGGAAGAGCAGTGCCAGCAGGCCAGGGATGTGATCCTGCCCCTCTCCTCAGCCCTGGTGAGGCCACTCTGGAGTGCTGTGCCCAGTTCTGGGCTCCTCAGGACACACAGATGTGGAGCATCTGCAGGGGTCCAGCAGAGGGCACAAAGGTGATGAAGGGACTGCAGCATCTCTCCTGTGAGGAAAAGCTGAGGGAGCTGTGCCTGTTCAGCCCTGAGAGGGGACCTCATCTGTGCATGCAAATGTGTGAAGAAGGTGTCACAAGACAGGGCAAACTCCTTTCAGTGGTACCCAGCAAGAGAACAGGGGGCAGCAGGCACAAACTTTAACACAAGGTCCATCTGAATATGAAGAAAAAATCCTTTACTTTGAGGATGGCTGAGAACTGGCACACGCTGCCCAAAGAGGTTGTGCGGTTGCCTTCTCTAGAGATATTTAAAACACACCTGGAATTGATCCTATGCAACCTGTTCTAGTTGAAACTGCTTTAGCAGGGAGGTTGAACTGGATGATCTCCAGAAGTCCCTTCCAACCCCAGCCCTTCTCTAATTGATTCTCTGATTCTCTGGTGAAGTTTACTAGGAGAAACTGCAAAGTGGTGATACAACATTTCCTCCTATCAAAACCTGTTTAATATGCTATGTCACCATCAAGTCACAGTAAAGGTTTTGAACTAATTTAGAAACAGTTTTCTTCTAAACCTATGTGGCAGACTGGAATCAGAAGAAAGTTAACATTTTCAAGAAGAATTTCCGTGCATGCATCTATAGATGAGATTTTCAAAAGATCACTTTAGTGAGTAAATTTTTAGGACTGTGTTAGAATAAAAGTTCCATTGATGGAAACTTTTTGATGAAAATAAAAGTTAAAATCTGATTAGTGGATGGATTCTTTAATTTGCCTGAATGTAATTTACTTCACTGCTGTAGATGTCTTGGATGAAGGCCAGGCTGCAAATGGAATTGGTGTTGGTAAGTCTCATTACCATTGGTAGCATCATCTCCACTTGGAGACTGATAGTTACAGCACTAATATAAACAGTAAAACTGATCACACCACAACTTTGGATCCTGTCCTGCTCTTCCTGAATTCTAGGGCAACACTCCTATTGGCATCAGTAGCAGCAGGAACAGGTCCAATGGAATTATTTGACAAGAGGCTTCTTTCTTAACTCTGAACTGGCTGAGCTATGTAAGCAAATTGTTAAAAACTCTGATATATAATCCAGAAATCTTCACAGTTGAGCAGTGCTGATTTATGCACTGTCTGCTGATGGTAGCAATTTATTAGCAAGAGGATATTTGCTCCTTCCTTCCTTCCTTCTGCATGTTTCATGCAAGGTTTTGTCCTCAATTTTCTGTTTTCCTTATAGTCTTTGAAATTTGCGACCTTAAGTCCACGCCTAATGTTGAATTACTCTGTTATTTGTTCAAATAACAGAGATGTTAAAGTTGCTTTGTTTTTTTTTTTACAGGCTATTTATAGTTTTTTCAAAAGAGAATGTAGAAGGGATATTTTTAAACTGAAGCAACTATGTGTTGTTGTTAGCAAAGTTTCAGGCAAAAATACCATGTTTTAGCCTTTTCATGTCAAGACTATGAATGCAAGATGTTTTACGTATCTTTGGAGCCTGTAATAACACACACTGTCTGTAAATGATGCCTACTAGCTTTCTAATGTATACTTGAATGTATTTCATTCCACTGTTTCTTTTTTGCAATAGAATTTGCAAAGTATGAGAGCCAAGTGAGCCAGATGATATGAAACACTGTGTTTTTAGTGGCTGTGTGCTGCACCTTTTGGCTGGTGCTGTGGGGAGGTATTTGAGGGTCACAAGTGCACAGCTCCCTCCCTGGCCCAGCCTGTGCACAGATGAGGCAGAAATGGTTTCTGCTTTAGCTGGAACAGATTGCATTTGGGGACCTGTTTTGGCCAGCATACAAACAAACCTACTGTGGACTTTCCAAAGCATGTGTGCTCCCATTCAAAGCTGGATTTTACTTTTAGACTTCAAGGTACTAATGTCAGACTTCTGCTGAGGAACTGTGGTTCTTTTTGTCATTTGATGCTGTGTAAAATTGATTCCACATTATCCATATATGCAGATAAAGTAATTTTTTTGCTGTTTCCAGTAAAGATAGCAATTCTCATTCTACATCTCTTCTGTTTTTCCTTAGCACTGGATTATATCTGTTGCAGCAGTAATGAGTGAAGCCTGTGGTAGGCTTCCTGGATAGGAGAATTCTGCTGCTATTCAGTTTTGTTTGCATTCCTGTATATGTAGGTTTGCACTTCAGTTTGTCAGAGTTTTGGAAAAGAGATGAAAAATAACATTGTTTTTTATTTACCCTCATGGAATGAATAAAACCAAAATATTCTCCAAAGTTTGACAGCTGGGAAAAAGCTTTTCCTTGAGCAGCAGAAATACTGATCTACCATTTTCTGTGAGTTAATGCCTGAATTCCCTACACCTCTTACTGCCATGTATTTCCCCATAATGATAGCCTTTAAACTACATAATTCACAGCTACTTGTCCTCCATATTCCTCAGGGTTTCAATCTACTGTTAGGTAGAGGTAGCAGGTAGACAAGATGATAAAGCAAGTTTATCTTCCCAGGAAACCTAAAACAAGGATGAACCTGTACTTCCTTATTTTGAAGAAGACTACCAATATAATCAGCATTTCCCATTTGGCACTAGCTACTGTTTAAATATCATCACAAAGCATATTGTAAATGAGCTTGTAAAAGGAAGCCATGTAGTCATGTCATCATTTCACTGGAGGCTGTTAGTAATCAGGAGCTACATGCATTTGTCAGATCTTGCTTTTACTTCATCTGGAAAGATCAGTTTGGCGTGATAATCAATTAACATTGTGTATTTCCAGTGTCTTTCCAGGTTGCAGTTCTGTTGTCTTTGTCATTAAAACACATGGATGACTTTAAAATGTAAGTTACAAAGATTTGTGTGCAGATTTTCCTCAGTAAACTGACACTTGGCAGAGGCAGTCAAAAGTGCATTTTAAGATGAAATAAAAAACGGTTAACTGTACTTTGATGGCAGAAGAAATAGCCTAGCCCTTTCAACTGTTTACCTTTCCTAATTTCCTTTACTTTTCTTCCTACAACTGGCTGCTACTAAGCATAAAATCATTTTAATATTAAAAATACAGGTTTTGAATGAAAGTAAAGAATGTGATGTAAACTATTAATAGGTTTTAAAAAACAAAAAAATCCACTTTGAGCTGTTTATCAGCATTAAAATATGTTTGAAGTACTGTTGATATCTGCTATTTATTCAGCTCAAGCCAGAAAAACAGTGTAAGCATTTTGCTGGAGGGTGTTTCTTAAATATTACTGTTACCATGGATAATGCAAGTTGACAGGATCTATAGTTGAGGGGCAAGTCATATGGAGTCTGCTTTCAAGGGTTATATTTTGTCAGGCAGAGGACAGGTTGAAAACACATCAGCAGAATGATAAAGTTTTACTGCTTTCAGATAGAGATTTGTGCCAGGCCTGTACAAGTGGGGGCATTTGAAATTTAGTGTAAAAAAATGGTCATCATAAAGGCAAACTTTATTCAAAATGAATTATTTTGAGTACAGCAAGATATTAAGAGCAAAAACTTCTCCAGAAGCATCCTTTGAGGAAAATGTGTGTGTGTGTGTGTGTGTATGAAAATTCTGCATGGCAGAGGTGATTGATGGCACTGTTTAATTGCAAGACTATCCACAAATGATTTCTGGGCTCTGTGAACTGTTCTTGAAGTCTGAGAGAGGGGAATAATGTTCACACATGGTTTAACTACATTTCCAGTCTGATAAATCTGTGTTAGATTTTTTTTTTGCCAGTCTTTGACTGAACATTGTTCTGCAGCTGTTCTTGAACTTTGTATGGGTGGGATGCTGAGGTGTTGCCAAGGTCACCTAGTTTTCCCTTAGCTCTAGTGCAAGGAATTAAAAACTGCAGGCTCTAGTGAAGTGGGAGCCTATCAGGGAAAGTGTGGTGGAGGTTTGGGTATTGCATTACCAGCTGTTCCAGCTAGAAGCAGTTTGCTGCTCTGCTCTGTTGGAGCAGGTATTTGGTCTGGAGGGACTGCACAGTCAGTCTGTTCAGAGCAGCGTGAGCAAGATGCCGCTGTTATCAAACGCCCTCGTGCAGGCTCCAGTCATTTAGGAACGGAGCTTTTTGTTCCCAGTTTCCAAATTGCCTTTCCTAAAACAGCGTGGGCCTGCTCCACCCTGTTTCTCATCTTCAGAGTTCAGTTCATTGCTTAAAATTGCCCTTTGTTCTGCTTAAGTGATCTTAAGAGAGGATGTAAACATATCAAGTCCTAAAAATAGTTAATGGTAGCTGGGTAGAGAAGTTCAGAATAAGGGAGCATAACACAAGCAGAGGATGACTATCAAGTATAATAAAGAATGGAAAAGAAAGGGGAAAATGATGAGGAATATGTCGATTCAGGGGAGGAAGTGTGAAGAAAGCCTAAACTGACAGTGGAACATCTTGCCAAATTTTTCCTGCTTTTGAAACCAGCCCCCAGACAACATGGAGCCAGTAATTATTCAGCTGCTAAGTGGGGGGTAAAGTCCATTTTTAGAAGCCTGAACGAGAAAGCTCTACCTTCAAAACAATTTAGAAGCAATGTTGCAAGTAGTGTACCAGTGACTAAAGGATCAGGGTGTATTATCAGCATACTAGAAAACAGGGATTGACTGGAAAGACAAGTGGATTTCTTAGTGAGTTTACACAGCTGAAAAATACCCCACCATGTAACACTGGCACAGCAGCACGGTTTGCAACAAGTATATTTTCCAATTCGTCTTAAATGTAACATGGACTCATTGGGGGAGGTTGTAAATACAAGCGCAGCTTTGTGGGCTGGAATTTCTTGGACTACATTGCAGTGGTAATACCAATGTTAACAGGTTTTTTAACTTCTTTCCTTTATTTCCTTGAGTGGGGAGACCCTGTACTTGGGACGTTTTTCATGTCTGACTGATTTTAAGGACTGCAGTGGACAGTGTAGTAAGCCTGCAGTTAAATATAACATCATCTGAATCTTTGTGCAATCTAATTGGGGATAGGTTGGGAAAAGATTGCTGATTATTCTCTAATATCCTAATAAAACCTTCTGGCATAACTGTGGCTTCTAGTTTCACTCAATTAAGTGAACAAGTCCTGAGCATGCATAAAGACTTTATTAAACTTGCAGATAGACCTAAGGAGAAATTAAAGGCAGTGAAATGAGACTAGCTACTGCCAGCAAGGAATTAAAAACGACCTGTCATTTTTTTTCTTTAATCAGTCACCCTAAATGGAGTAGTAGCTGCTTCTTTTCTTTTTCTTCCTCTCCTACCTCTTCTTGCAGTATTTTGGCACAGTGTTTTGTACAGATCACGTGCCAGCTGCTCATGTGCCTTTTGCACTTGTTTAAATTCTCCTTCTCCTGGGGACCACAGAACAGCCTTGGTCCTGAATGGCTGGAGGTGGTGGTGATGGGGAGCTGGGAGGAGCAGGCAGGGCTGGCAGCATTCCTGGGCAGGATGGAGCTGTTGGCTCTGCACATCCCTGGGTGCTGCTCAGAGGTGCCAAGCTGGGCTGTGCTCTGGGAAGTGCCTGTGGAATGACCAGAGCCTGTGCAGAAGCTGACAGGACATGGCACCTGCACGACTTGCTGATGCTCAGTAGTGCATGTGGTCTGGAGAAACTCTGTTTTCAGTTTTCCATCATTTCAAGAACATCAGCTCATGCAGTTCCCACACCTGTAGTAGCTCGTGGAATTTGGTGCCCCACTTTGGTATTTCTTCAATTTAAGTTACTGATGGCTCACTTGTTTTCTCCTGCATCTGGGTGGGTTTGCTCCTGCTCCTGGGTGCAATGGCTGCCCCTTCAGAGCCCCTTGAAAAGAAAAAGAAGTCAATAAATATCGATATTATGGTCTCCATTTTCCCTGGGAACGGGAGAAATGGCAACAATGAATTTCTACAACGCTATTTCTGTACTTCAGTGCTTTCAAGGTTTATAATTTCTGATCTGCAGTCTCTCCCATCTGTGAGTTCATCTGTCTAGGAGCAACAGGTGACAAATAGAAGGTTTAAGGCTGAGAACACCCGAACAAGTCTTCCTTGGTCTTAAAATTTAATGCCTTTCAGTAGATGTAAATTTTTACAAAGCCCTAGCCTGCTGAGACTGGAGAAGGGCAAGGTGATTCCTAGCAGACCATATGTTACCATCTTGGGTTTCATGACTGGTTTAAAGAGCACATTAGAGAGAATTTTACTGTTCCTGAGTAAATGAGATGCTTTTCTGTGTCCAGAAGGCAGTTTCTTCAGCCTTTCCAAAGAAGATTTTAAGTACTGTGTTGGCAGTATGGTAAAATAAGTGACAGAAACAATGATGAGCAAGAGCAGTGTTTCTCTTATCATCTGTCCTAATCAGTCAGTGAAAATTCAAGTTGTATAACTAAATTTCAAGCGTTAAGTTTGCAGGGAGACTTGTGAAAGTAGGAGAAGGCCCAGAGAAATACTGATAAGAGGTTATGAGTGCTTGTTTGACTGCTAACTACAAAGCCATCTCTTTCAGTGGCAAGAAGTTCAGTCCCTCCCAGACTAAGAAAAATTATCTGGTATGAACTTTGTCATTGCAGATATCTGGATGAATTTTGTGTGCTGAAAGGGAGCTTAGTATAGCAGCCTACAGATCCTTAAGACATTTCCCAGGGGAAAAGGATTAACGAGGACATCACTGACATCTGATAGCTTTTGACTGTTGGATGTTGATAAATGTTAATCATTGAAGAAGCTTCCATGACAAATCAAAGTTTTAATTTTATATAAAACTTACATGAGCAATTCTATGAATATTGCAGTTTTACAAGTTGTAATGCTTTATTATTCATATAGCATCCGGCATTATAGCATATAGTATATAACAAATCCTAAAGGATATCTTTATACTGTGACATTTTTGGTGTTTGTTTCATGCAAATGCTTTTCCTCGTAGGGAGATGGTGAAAAGTGTAAAGGTGGAAGCAGAGGTGGTGCAGAGAGTACTCTGTACTGAGCAAATCCTTTTGTTACAGACAATACTGCATTGCCACAGTTCATTAAATGTCAGAGTGCAGGGGATTCTGTGAAGGTGGTCACCCAGTAGGAAAGTGCTCTGTATTTTTACTTAATTTGGAATCAGCAATAGCAGGTATAATAGGAAGTACTAATTAGCTGCTAGTGATGTATCCTTCTTTTCTTTCATTTTTGAAGTACATTTTGGAGTGAGAAGAGGGAGCGTAGGGCATCCCGTCAGTCTGGTGCAGAACAGGTCTTGAGAATATTTCCCCTGAAAGTTCAGAGGGACAATTTGTTGCTCAGGGTTTGCTTTGGATAGAAGCACCTCTCTCACTGTTGCATCCCAGGAACTTCCCCAGAATTCTTTTTCCTGTTCCCCCAGAAAAAAAGGCTTCTGGTAAATGGCACCACTGGGAAAGCTGTCTCTCATGCTCAGAGCAAACACATCATCAGACACAGGCGTGGAGCCTTGTGGTAGAGTTGCTTCACCTCTCCATGCACAGCTCTGCTACGAGTGAGTGCTGCACACACACAGTGAGCAAGCTGCCCTGAGCTGGTACCTAAATCATTCCCTGGCTGCCATGGTCAAAATGACAGTGTCCAAAGTATTCCTTCCAGATGTTCATCACAATGTGAATGTGTTTTTGCCACTAGCAGCAAACCTGAGTCACAGCCTCAGAGTGGCTAAGAAAGAGTTAGTCAACAGTCTGGAGCCAGAAGGTGCACACTGGAGTCTGGAGCAGTGTGAGAAAAGGATTCATGAGTAGGCAGCAGGCTCTGAAATGCATTCAGCATCTCGGTGGAGGGGTGCAGGAGGTGGCTTGTAGAGCAAAGGAGTGGGAAACTGTGGGATTACCCTGTCTGAGCCTCATGTCCTTCACTCCTGGCTGTGTGGCAGCCACAGTGTCCAGGGAGGATGCAGTGGACACAGATGGACTTGGTGAAGGAGGCTGGATTTCTCTTGTAAGATAAAGTATGTATAGAAATGTTAAAAGTGGAGGAAGGGAGGTGGAGACTGGAAACCTGGTCATGTCAGCATGTCTTCATACTGAAAGCACTGCAGGGCAGGAACTTGTTTACCCATAAATCCACTAAGAATAGCATGTGAGTGCCATGGATCCCAGAACTGGGATTTGGTTGAAGACACAACATTTCCAGAATTCCTTTCTGTTCTCCAGGCAAAGTATTTTGCTACTCTTTGCTCAGTCCAGATACTATACTGCCATCCCTTACATACAAGTGCTACAGTCACTTGCCTACTTCTGTCTGACCTATTTTGGCTGTTTGGAGAATTCAGTTGGTTAATAGTGGCACATTTGGGGAGAAGGTAGGAATAATGTCTTGATCTTGCACTCCTGCTCACATATCTGTATTAGTATGTCATGGATAAGTAGTTGTTGAGTACTTCAATTAGGCATTCTTCCCTTTCCTACCACCTTCTGTTTCTCTTCAGGTTTTAATCTCTGTGGCTTAGAAAATGCCAGCAGACTATGGGGATTGCCAAAAACTAATAATAATTAAAATTCCAAGCTATAAAAAGCAGTATGTGCTGCTTTTGAGCTGAAGGCATTGGAACACTTTCCAAGAATTCCAGCATATTAAATTCTACTGTGACATTTGACTTATAGCATGGTAATTTTTTCCCCTGCTTCAGCTCAGTGTAATGACAGTAAGTCCCAGTTTTGTAAATAAATTCCCACTCAAATTCCTCATGACATCGCATGTGGGAGTTCACATAATAAAAAAGGAATGTTCCCCTCTTCTTCATGTTTCTTTACAAACCTGTCTCCATCATTTAAACTAATGTCAAATTTTCTTTAAAAATATGGTGTCTACCTAACTGAGCTACGATCATTCATGTTCAGAAGTGCTGTATTCTTAGTTGACCTGGTTGATAAGCAGATTCAAAAAAAAGAGGAAAACATTCCACAGCACAATCCAGTTGCTGTAGTTGACTGGGCTGGCTAGTTCAGGGTGCTTTGGTGACAGTGCAGCCTCAGAACTGGCCTGACCAGTTCCACAGGGATTCCCCAGCTGGCCCATTGAAATAAATCAGCCCAGCTGCTGCTGTCATCGCCAGCCTCTGCTGGGCTTCACATCACAGAGGTGGGAAGGAGAAAGCAAGACTCCAGCTCAGATCTGCTCTCTGGAGTCTGTGCCCTGGTGGATCCTGTGAAATTCCATTAAGGTCCTTGCTGATACAGTTAAGCTGTGCTGATCTGTTTCCAAATTATGCTGGAGACTAAATTCCAGGGGAAAAATGGGTAATTTAAATCCGCTTTCTTTGTGATCACTGATGTGTTGGCACTAAACCTACACTGCAGCTATGGATTTATTTTTATATGCCCAGGGCTCCGTAAGCAAAATCCTTATCGCTAGACTAATGTAAGAGCAACTCTTTTTAACTTATTGCTCATGTACTGGAGAAGAAATCTATCTTTTTTCAGTGATCCATATTTGTTAAATGATCCCTTCTTTTATATTTGCAAGAAAATTCTTAATAATTTGGTATTAGCTTTGCAAAAGGAGAGTTGTGTTGAAGCAAAGACATTCCAACTATTAATTGCAATACCACAGCCTCACCAGGGATTGTGTTCCACTCCGAAACTGCTCACTATTCACAGAGCCCAGGTTCTGGCCAAATTGGAGTTGTTTGGCACTCACAAGCAAGCACATTTCCAGAATAAGATCAAATATTCTGATTTCTGACTGTTGCTCTTGCACCAAAGCACATTTGAGATTTATCAGACTCCTTAAAGGGAGAGTATTGCCAGTGGATTTGAATGATGGTTTGATTATAATTAATTATCTTAGTGCTGTCAGACACTCACAGCCAGTTCCTGTGTTACAATGGTTCTGTCTTTCCACCCTGCACATGCAGTAGGTTTCTTATGGTGGCTCAGAAAAATGTTTTAGTAATTTTTTTCAGAGATGGAAGCACAAAATTGCTGCTACTGAGATTGATGTGGGCCCACTCTCAGCTGTAGCTGACAGAGTGGGGGATACTGCAGCTGTTTCTTTGTATGCCCAGGATCCTGAGACCTGAAGTATTAACACCTGAATTGCCTTGTTAGGAATCTAAAGAAAAAAATTCATTAGGAAGCTTTGCATTGAAATGAAATATGTTTAGAAGCAAACAGAAAATGTTCAAGGAAAATAGGTGTTCATGTGTCCTGAATGTTTGGTTGGTGGATGTTGGGGGTTTGGGGTGTGGCTGTTTTGTTGGGTTTTTTTGTTTGTTTGGGGGTTTTTTTGTGAAAATGCTGCATAGGTTAAAAGCTGGTGGGATCTTGTTTTTCACCCCATATTTTCTTACCAACAAATGCCATACATATCATTTATTTTGTTTTCCTTGGTATTTTTCAACTCCTGTCTCCTGTTACTAAGTTTTTTAGAAGCTATTATATTACATCTTATCCTAAGAAATGGCAAAAATAAAGTATATATCTATTTACCCCAATGAAACAAGAAAGAGAATGGAAAACAAAGGCAGAAGGGTCATTCTCAGCAATTAGACACCTCTTTCTCCAGTAACAAAGTAATTGCCAATTATACAAGTGAATTCAGATTAATGATAACAGTATTTTCAGAGGCTTTTCAGAACCACAACACAAAATAATATTTTATTTTCTCTGGGAGTGTTCTGTTGCATTTTAGATTATCATATTTAATGGAAGTCCTGATATTTTCATGTGCTAGCAAATATATATATATCAGTATTTATTCCGCTCTTCTACTTTTCCTGGATGCATATATGCTGTCTATAAAATAAAGACAAGGAGACATGCTAATCTTCCTTTTGCACTGTTCAGCTCTGGATACTGCACAGTGCACTATAAGGTGCTGGGACATATCAGTTACTTATAAATGACTTATGTGGTTCTGGTATTACAGTAGGAGTCATGTGGAAAATGCCATGACCATCTGCAGAGTGGAAATCTGGAGACACTGTAATACCATGTACAGCATCTATTCATCCCACATGGCACTGCAATCCCTCTGAAGAACTGCAATTTTGGCTTTAAATGATTGAGGCTGATGTTGCAAATAGATTCTAGGAGTGTCTCCTGTGCATGTCTGAAGGTAACTGTACAGTACCAGATCATTATTTTATGTGATCTGTTTCAGATACAGAAACATGCAAAATATTGGCATTTATTCTAAGGAAAATAACAAGAAGTCAGAAATAAAGCAGAATTTACAATGGGCTGGGCTGCAGCTGTCTTTTTTTTCTAAGGCCCCAGCAATGTCAAGAGCAGCAGACATGCCGAAGGATGTGGAAGCCTGGCATTCACAATAAGTGTGCCATTGCCAGCCTGGTCCTCAAGCACTTTTCTAGAGCTTTAGCCTTTGTGTTTAGCTTACATAAAGTTTTATTTTTCAGACTATGAGTGTAATTTTTGTAACCCTTTTTACTTCTGACAATCAGTCAGTCAGACAGTCAGAGAAATACATTGTCTTATCGAGTAAGGGCTCTATTTTCCCTTAGCTCAACTGGGAATCTGGTTTCCTCCCTTGTGCTGCAGTGACATGGAGAAATTCAGAGGACTTGGGAGAGCTCAGGAGAGAATTCCCCTCATATGTTTGACGCTAGGAGGTCTGTTTTTTCCCCACTCTAGGACATCATAGGACATGCACTGAAGATGGGGAAGTGTGCTTGTAGCATTCTGCTCATTTATACAGGCATGGACAGTGTCCAAGCAATACAGACAAGACTTGCCTTCCCCTGGGCTGCACCCTCCAGAAGGAATTAAATGCTGTATCTGCCCAAAGAAACACAGACAGGTAAAAACTTAATTTTAATTTTGCAGGGTCACTTGGTAAGCAGGGACTGGAATGGAAGGACATCTTTAAAATTCTTTGATTCTACTCCTGCACTCAGGGGCAAACTCCACAAGTTCTTCCACAGAGCTACTGTAATGCCTCTCTCATTATTACATTGCAGAAATAACCAGCTGCTGCTGCTTCTCTTTATTTCCAGCTGTTAACCCTTTAAAAGACAACTGAAAATGAGCTAGGTAGTACCCTTATAATTTTCACCTTGGAGAGAAGTTCTGTGCTGTGCTGCAGTGAGCTGAGGAGAGGGATGTTGGCAGCAGATTGAGGCTTCACTCAGGGCAGTGTGAGGAAAGATGTAGATATGGGGCATTGTTGTAACTCTGTGGCTCTGAACTTGTCTCAGTGAGGACCTTACTGTGTGTAAGGTTCTCTTAGCTGTGGGTAAGGAATGACAGAGCTCATTCCTCTGACAAAGCACAGGGATCCCTGGTTTAGAATAGAATTTATTTTTAAATTGAGGGCTTCCCAGAATATCTTTGTTTTGCTCTGGGATTAATGCCAAAAATATGTTTTTATGACATTTTGTAAATGTACCTGCATCCTTAGATAACATTATTTTTTGTTGTTGTTCAAAACTATTTACAAAAAGAAACAGAAGGGAAGAAGTATAAACTCTATCAAAGTAAGTTCAGGCAGTTTACCTAGCAAGGCAAAATGAAAATGACAGAGATGGCAAAAGAAAAGCTGGATTTAAAATGCAGCAAAAATTACTGTCTTGCAAAATTCATTCCATCACGTGAGTTTGCTAGAGTGGAGAAACTGATTGAAATGCTCATCTTCAGATTCAGGTGAAGAGAAGTTTACAGGCATCACATGAAGTCAGAAAGTGATTCAGTAGGTTAAAGGCAGTCAGGAGTTTGAGACTGCTGAAGGAGCACAAATGGCAGAGCAGCTCCTGTCAGGGGATCAGGAAAAAGGTTGGAGAGAACAACACTGAAAGTCGATTGAGCAGGGGAGGACACCCATGTTTAAAATCCAAGTTGCAAAGTAAAGGGTGTCAGTGAAGTACTAACAAGATGTTTTCAATTCCGTTTGGAATTAGATAAGAAAATTCTGAATGTAGCAAAGAAATGTTTACTGTAATAAATAGCATTTATATAATATATCCATTACAAGATCTTGAACAGGTTTACAACGGTACTTACAGGTTTTATTTTTACTTCATAGCTGATCAACAAATTAAGTGACTTGGGCAGTTACTGAAAAAGTCAGAAGCCCAGGCATGTTACTGATCAAGAGCCAGTCTCTACAGTAATCTGAGTATAAAGATGCTAGAATTTGCTCATTCACACAGTTCATCTCAGAGCTGACATTTCTGTGCAATTGCACCCTGAAAAAGCTGAACTGCTGTAATATCATTGCTGCTTTACCTGAGTTCAGAGCATCACAAAACTGTTTCTAGGCTTTGGAAACTGATGTCAAATGTTTATCAAGACAGCCTGCAATTTCTCTTTGCATTTTGTCTGCACTTCACAGCATATTATAAGTGGCATGTCAGTAAAAAATAGATTCAGTCTTGCCAGCAACAGAAAGCAAAGAAGGAAGCGGCGGTAGTTGGCTCCCAGCAATGTTCTCTTGGGAACAAGTCTGAACTGAGGCAGCTTTAGGGCTCTTTAGTTAAATTAGAGTTTTCCTTTAGTCCTCTGCATTATGAGGTTGTTCTTTTAAGGACACCACCATTTTGCAAACATCTGAAAAATTGAAATATAGTCTTTGAAAACAGGCATCTTGTTGTACTGCCTAGGTTTTTGTAGCTACCAGCTTACAAAACACAGAGAAAATACTTCTCATTACATCACAAAAGAGAGCAGAAACATTCCATAAAACACCAGAGAGGTACTGTCTCTGGCTGACAAGATTTATCTTTAAGGCACAAAAGCCTTGAGGGCTGTAACAAAGACCCACAGATCTCAAACAAGGAACAGAAGAGAGTTGTGGCTGTTTCCATTCCTGAGGTTCCAAGGCAGAGCTGCAATGCTGCTGTGCATGTCCATCCTCTGCTGCCCACCGTCTCATACTGCTACAGGAGGTGGCTTGGGCTGAGTTTTGGAGACTGCTTCTGGGATTATTCCAGTTGTTTGAGGCTTTTTCCAGAAAACCCATCTCATGCCCCTATTTTGTTGTGAGTTATCTGTCACTTTTATTACTGCACTGGATTCAGTTAGATTTGTGGATTAAGTTTACGCAGATGAAAGTAGACCTGAGTACATTCCAGTCCCCCCAAACAACTGTTAGCCACCTTCCAGCTCCTCATTTTAACATCATCTTTTCAGCTCATTCTCCTGTATTCCCTACTCATTATTTGTGCAATGGCTCCTTTGTAGTCATTATCATGACACCAAAAAGCCTTAACAGTGCTTCTTCCACATGGCTTTCCACAACAGGAAAATGGTGCTGATTGTCCTGGATGAACTGGCTAAGAGGATGAACAGATAATCATAAAAATTAAGTCTGGCATTGTACTTTTTTTTCTGTCAATGGTGCTCAGTCCAGCAATCCTTGGTGCTACAATCTCAAACGTGGTGTACTGAAGAGATCAACAGATCTCTGAGCAGGAGGACGTGGACTTATTTGGAAAGGCTCCAATGTGGAGTGGCCACAGCAAAAGGAAGCAAAAGTGGTTTAATCATAGGATAATCATGCCATGGTGACTCACTGATCATGGGTAGATTGCTGGGCTTGCATATCCAGAATCCACCAGGAGCCTCAAGTGTGAGCAGGCTTTGGCAGGAAGCTGAAGTGTGCAAGTGCTTGAGCAAACAGGGAGTGCTTTTTTCTGTGATTTATCAGAAGAGTTGTCTCCTTGGATGCCTGATCATGAGGATGGCAGTACGCTCACTGTTTTGCTCAGAGCTGTAAGCAACCTTCAGTAATGTGGAGAGTCAGAGAATATGCCAGACTTATGTAGTGGCCCTTAAGGAAAATTACTCACTGGAGCCATTTATACCAGCTTATATTTCCAAGGCAGGGGGGAAAAAGATATTTTGGACTGGCATTACAGATCTTAAATCCATTAAGAAAAAATACTGAAAGTGACTATGTTTGCATACTGAATGGTGCTTAAAGGAGATAAAATAGAAATAATCTTCTGAAATTTGCTTAAAAATCTAAGTCTAGATAAGGTGGAAGTAAAAACAACTGGATCTTAGCTGATCATTTTCCAGCTTCTTTCTTCTGGTTCCTGGCTTCAGCAATCTTTTTAATAAGTTTTGAATATAAATCATTTTCTTTTCACATTACCTTTTAAAGACAGCAGAAACTTTTATATAGGTGCTTGCAGAGCTGACCTGCTTTTTATAACTCTTACAAAATCCCTTTGAGAAAGGAATAGGAAAAAAAAGTAAAAGTACAGTGTTTCCAAATGGCAGTAATGCCTCCTGTCAGTAGAAAGAGGAGGGAAAGGTATAATAAAACTCACTGCTGTTACTTAAGAAGCTTGCAAAACTGATCTCTAATGGAGTTAGAAAATACTTTAGGAAGCTATTTAGGGACATTGAGAATGTGCAGAACACAAAATTAGTATTCTGTTGTAAACACAAAGTAATACTGAGATGAAAACATCAAGAAATCCTGATTTTCATTAGAAAAAAGCTAATTTAGAAGAAAGATTTTCACATGTAGCTCACCATCCTTTGCAGGGCTTTAAATCACTTAAAATGTTTACTGCAAGTGCCTACAAACCAGTTTCTGGAAAGCCGGAAAGTCAATGGGTCAGGCACAGCAGGGCAATACCTAAAATTTGAAACATATAGACAACAATAAAAAGTAGCAGAGATTCAGTAGAAGAACAGAAAAGTATAAATAACTTGGGTGGGTTTTTTTACCCTCAATTTCATGAAAGTTCCAGGAGATTTGGCAAAACCAACATTTTAATCAAAACTGAGTCGTACAGAATCAGCCAGAAGTACTGATTTTCCTGCAATATTCTGAATCTTTCATGACAACAAGAAAGATTGGGCACCTGAATTTTCTACCAAGAAAACAATACCTTTATAAAAGTCCCAGGTCTATAGAGGAAATCCTGGAAAACAGCAAAGAGAAGACAGAAAGAAGCTGCCAGAAAGGATAATGGAATAGTTCAGGTTAGAAGGGACCTAACAAGGGCTCCAGCCTCTTCTCAAAGCAGGGGCCGCTCTGAGGCCAGACCAGGTTGCTCAGGGCTGTAATCAGTCTGCTCTTGAAAACCTCCAAGGGTAGAGATTATGCAACTGTAATGCTGAAGGAGGAATTGAGGTGGTAATAATGAAGAAATTAAAAATCAGTTTGCCTTTTGCAGAGTAGCATAGGTTTCAACAAATTCCCATATTTTGCCAGTACTTAATGAGCTGCAATAAGGTACCTTGCTGAAGTAACAAGCCCTTTAAGGCACTCAGTCAGGGAAGACAAACTGCTAGACTAATAAAAATATTAATGATTGAATGTGCAAGTTGCATGAGTTCTTAAGGATAGCTACCAATCTTTGTCCTCATTTTGTCTTTTTCAGTTACATGTTTACAGCTAGATTGTGCATTTATGCACCACCAGTTAACTTTAAAGCACATAAAACCTTTTTCATTGTATTTATCTGGCCATATAGCCCCCATTGATGTTTTGCTGATGTATGGAGAAGCGGTTAACCCAAGGTCCCTGAGCATGCAGGTGGTAGCTGGGTGGAAAAACACAGGTTTTTTGTTATTTGTACCTGAGTGATCCTTCTCTGCAAGAGAGAGGTGACAGTAATAAGGTCATACAAGAGAATTCTCTGTGAACATTGAATATTTTCTCCTGAAAAGGTACAGAAAATGCTGGAGGAATGTGAGACTAGTACAGTCCAGAATTTAACATCTGTATCCTGCTGCTGCTAAAATATGGGTGTAGTGGCAGTCGTTTGCCCTTTTCTTACAAAGTGGAGGTTATTAAACATCCCTGACAATAGAAACAGGTATGATTTAATAACATCTGTTACCACAGACAGGACTGTGGCAGTTACCCTTGCATTTGTATTTACAGAAACAAGTTTGTTCAGAAGAAAATTATCTGTCTGTGAATCTGTACTGACATCAAAGTATGTCTATTAAGTACTTCTTCCATGTAGAAGAGAATGGAAATGGAAAGATAACATCAGAAAATTAAAATGTTGAAATAAATGTTAAAAATAGTTAAACAAAACGGTCAATTTCTGGAACATCTTTTTATTGAAGGTGTTTTCATAATCAGCACTGACTTCCCCAGAGAAGATAAAGGGGAGAGGACAGATTCCACAATGACTATGAGGTTACTTACGAAGGTTACTACAATATTTATCTTGCCCATTCCTTGCTTTGCTGTGCAGTCAGAAACAGATTTCAGTGTTTTCAAGAGCTGTTCAAGCATAATTAGAGACTCAAAATGAGTTGAAATCTCAGCTGGCGGCCTAGCAATTTGTTTTCATGCTGCAAGTCATTTAAGATTTATATAAGCATAACTTTTTGATGGAGTAAGGGGATATCCTTTATCCAAGTATCCCGTTTTACCTCTATTTCTGTGCAAGCTACAGAGCACTCGGTGTCCAGCCGCGTGGTGCCTCCTGTCCCTCAGTGTGGCAGAGCCTCGGTCGCTGAGGCGCTGCTGTCTCTGAGGAAGCACTGCAATAGAATTGTAACGATGTTATATAAGGGTGCACTTGTTTCGTTTGCAGTACACTGCAGCAACAGGGGCACTTGTGCGAGCGCTGGCGGTGCGGGGGGTGAGGCTCCGGTGGAGGCTGGGGCCGGTGTGCGGGCAGGAGCTGTGCCGGGAGCCGGGCTGAGGCTGGGGCCGGTGTGCGGACAGGAGCGCTGCCGGGAGCCGGGCTGAGGCTGGGGCGGCCGGAGTGGGTCAGAGCTGCCAGGGCTCCTCCCGGGGCACTGCCCTGGCTCACCGCGCCCTCCGGCAGCTCCTGTGGGAGCCTTTCGGCCGAGCTCCTCGGCTGAGGATGCACGCTGCCTGTTCCAGCCTGGGGGCCCCCAGAGCTGTCTTCGGGTGCCTCCCCGGACAGTGAGAGGGGCTGTTCGTTCAGGGGTGCAGCCCACAGCTGAGTGCACCCTCTGAAGGAACAAGAAATCACTCCCAAACAACTTCAGACGCGTGACTTCTTCGAGCGTCTCTGTTTCCTTACATTCAAAGAGCCTTTTAATAAAGGACTGCATACCATGGCTGAATTAATTTCAGTTCCAAATACAAGCACCATCTTTTTAAAAACAGGGAACATGCTGGTGCTTTAGAGCGCTATTTTTCATTCTGTCTAGAGAATAATAGAATCCTGATAGAGCACGATGTCCCCAGGTGTACTTCTCACTGAGACTGTGCCTTTCTCTGTCCCTGACTGCTGCACAATAAATAGTGTGCCGGTGGGGCACTGGCCATCCTCACCAGTGACACATGACACTCTTTTTGGGAAGGAGAGTTGGAGGAGGGTCATGTAAGGACTGTATTTGCCTCTTCAGTGCAGGCAGGAAGATGGAAAAAAATAATTTTAATTAAAAAACAACTTGGAAGTTGATCTGTATATGTAACACATACATACTAAGAGACCTCAGTTCTTGACTATCCTTGAGACCAGTGGAATTATTTTTGCAGTGGTATGGAAAAGGCTGTGATGTAGATAGCCTTCAGTTACACAATCAACTGTTGGCTTAGAAGCAAAATACTAATTTTAAAATGTAATATGATACCTAGTGAAATTTTAATTAAAATTCAAATAGCAATGTTCCTGTGCTCACCATCCAGCTCGAGTCATGACATTAAATCATGTTTTGATAAGATCTCATTACTTGTGTTGTAGAATTATAAAGTACCAAGACATTGACATGTTCTGAAGGTTCATTCACCTTATTGCTCTCCTGGCTCTCAGGTTGTGCAGGTTGTACAAGATGGGGCTTGTGCTGCTGCAGGGAAGCATCATTGTTCACACCCTTGTCTCTGGGCCTTTCGTGACCATGCATGGGGAAAGCTGACCCTGCATATATATATATATGAGCAAAGGTTTTGCAAAGCTCATATTTTATTTGTTGGTTTTAATATAATGAGGGCAACAGCTACTGTATTATCTTGTGCATTTGCAGATATAATAAACATTGTACATGATTTGTAATCCTTCTCGAATATGCTTGTGTAGGTAGAGATTGTTTCACTGATTTTCCCAAATGATCTAAGCGTTCAGTGGTTAACTCTCTAATTTATTTCTGTGCCAAGAATAATGAGTGTGTTAACTGCTCATGATGCAGCTCTGGCTGGGGAACAGAGAGAGGAGGTTTCATGTGAGTTATGGCAATACTGGAGTGTTCATGGGGGAATAATGCCTCCACCTTCTTTCCTCTTCCATGTAAATCTCTGTTCCTGCTACCGCTTCCAGATTATACAGCTTTAGAAGATAAATAATTAAATATCTTCATAATCAATTTGTCAGGGCTACTAAGGCCTACTATTGCAGCCAGGGCAGTGATACAGTTAGAGAAACAAAAAAGAGAAGGCTGGAAAAAATTAGTCCATACTGTAAGAGAAGTGTACAAAGAGGGTGTTTCTTCTAGTGAAGGAGTTTTGGATGTTTTATGTGGTGACCAGGAGCTAGGCTTGCTCTTTCTTTCTTTCTTTTTTTGTTTTTGTTTTTCTTTCCCTAGTCTTGACATACATTATTCAGAAACCAAGGAGATGTCCATTTGTGAAAATAGCGTATGGGTACCCTGAGAGAAATATTTAGAAGTAGTATGCAATCTACTTGTCCAGCAGTGCATGTCTAAAAAGCAACAGTGCATGTATTTGATGTTAAATGTCAGTATGACACACAGCCAGGAAGGAGTCATAGGGTTGATTTCAAACTCTGTATTTATAATTGGGTCTTAGGGAGAAAAAAAAAAAAAAGGGGGGGGTCTGTTTTGAGGGCTGCTGCTTCTAATGAGAAGCTTTTGAAAACTATGGGAAAATAAATAAAGTTTCTATGGAAGACCTTCTTTAAAACACTTCTTACATTTATCATAAGAAACTATAAATCACTTCAGCATCTTGTTGTTAATTATCGTATTTACTCATATTAAAACAGAAGTCAGAGTACTATATGACTCATGGAAGTTTGCACACTTGGCAAAAATTGGTTTCTCCAGCTTTGAAAAGGCTTTCAGAAATGTATGCTAGTTAGGAAGCAAGTTTTATGGTGAGAAGCTGTATCTTTTATTAGACTAAAGCATAACATTGGAAATACTTGACAAACTTTCACACAAAGGGATCGAGGGTCTGAAAACACCCACACTGATTGGACTTCACTGGTAAACTTCCTTAGTGCTTGTCCTTGCTTTACCTGCTTGGAGAACAAGAAGAACTTCAGTCCCTAGGCTCTTGCTTTAGCACTTTGCACAAGTATTATAATGTCACACATTTAAAAAAGGATGTGACAGTTACAGTTTTTCAGCTGGCACATAAAGTTGAACTGACAGATGTGTAAAGGAAAGATTTAGCTAATGATATTGATATAATGTGGATTCTGTGAGGCCTTAACACTTAGCCATCTAAGTGTGGTAAATACAGCATTTGCCCTGTTACTTTTGAGCTGTAAATATTTTTGCTTTGAATCCTTCTGTACTGACTGTATAGGTTTAGCTAGATGAAAGCATTGTTCTGGTTAGAGCCTCTGGGCTTCACTATAATATAGATTGTGGAATGTGTGGTCCTATACTGAAGGGATGGTTTCTCTGGTACTGAGGCAGGATAATTTCTGACTGTGTATTTCTTAGATTTAAAGTTGCAATTTGAGTAAGGAGACACCTGTAATAATATATATTTTTCTTACCAAATAATAATGCTTCCTGGGTAATGCACAACCAGTTATAGCAGAACAGAGATGAGCCCTGACAGTCCTGGAGACAGATGCCAACTGTGAGTTTCTCTGAAGAACTTCTGTTCTGGCAAATGTAAATCAGTTTACAGATCTGTTTGCAGTAGAAGTGCCTAGAGAGCAGGACTGAATCTAATCAGCTGAGAGAAATAAGTGAGGTTTGGACTCTGTATCAGTATAGGCATTACTCAAAAAAATCTCATTTAGTACTTCACATCTTTTTGAACCTATTTACTGCGTTAAGCATACCCAGTGTTACTCTGTGGTCAAAGCTTGATTTTGTAAATTTTGAACTAAAATTATACTTAGGTCTTTTTCTGAAAAATGTCTAACTGAAGATGCATTACAGGTTGCAGTTTAATGGGACCAAGTGCGAAATGCCTGTATGCTTTTTGAAGGTTCCGAGTGATTCAATGACAGCTGGTTTCACTGTGCCTTTATACAGCCAACACTGTATAAATCTCCAAATTAAAAAAATGACCATGCATGATAACATATCATGCAGGACTACTGGAAAAATGTCCTGCAGTTATGCAGGGAGTGAAGCAAGCCCTCCTGTCTCAGATGAGGTACAGGTGCCCTACCTCTGTAAGGCAGAGAATGCCTTTTGCCCACACGTTCAGAAATCTGCAGCAGAGGTGATCTCCATGCTTGAAAGTGTAGGTAAATGCTGTGTGAGTGTAGATGCATAGTCATGTTACCTTTGCCAGTAAATTCAGCTTTAAAAGTCGCCATCTTTGGCTACTTATTCCTGCCTGTGTTCCCAGGATGACTTTTAAACCAGTATCACTTCAGGTATCCCGGTACAGAGCTAGCAGGATGCAGCTGTGGAGGGGGTGACATGGTGCCAGAGCAGAAACGAGTGGCCAAGTAACACAGGCAGAATGTGGGGCTTTCATCATTGGTGCTGCCCACTGATTTCATGTGCTGTGACACACCAAAGCCTAAGAGCCAGCCTGTGACGTGCTTTTCTTTCCTGACAACAAGAAGTCAGGAAATAATGCAATATCCTTCCACACCAAGCACTTTCTGTTCTAGTAGCCTCTCCTGTAAATTGCCATGTTGAAACTGTTACATACACTGAAAACTTTTTAACCTATTTTAAAAATTTGTAGCGACATTTATTTAGAAAATTAAAAATACTAATATTAACCAAACTGTAACATTTACAGATGAAATAGGGAATACTGCAAAACATGTTGTCCCTGGGAGCAAAATTTTGCTATTGATTGCAGACACAGCTAAAATAGAATATATATCACAGATAACCAGACGTCTACTTAGTTGCTACAAACTAAAAGTAACTGAAAAGTACTCTTAAGATGGAAAGTATGTGGTGTGCAATGAGCATGTCTTGAATAAGATCCCTTGAGGCTGTAGTCTGAATTATTGAAATATGGAGTTAAAACTCATAAAACTATGTTCTGCTGTAGAGTTTTATAACAAAATAGTATTTTATGCACTCAGGCTTATGTATTTTAGAATGATAATTATTTTGAAAGGGAGCCCCAACCAAACCATCTCAGACCTGTGATGTAATATAACACAGACCCTCTGTAACATAATCATTCAATAATATATGGTTAGGAAACATGCAGGGGGTACAAACAAGGTAACTTGAGTTACTTCCAGTGACATAAACAGCAATCTTTTTTAGGTCCTTCTTTGGTTTTGTTTTGTTTAATTGTTTTTAATATTTGGCAGTAGAAACAAAAGCAAATACCAAGATGGAAAGGGTTCATAACCCTATGGGCGTGACCATCAAGCGCTTACTCACCTTACTTACCTCCTCTAAACCTTACTGAAGTTGCTCTTGTAAAGAAGGTGCTACTGGGACAGAGCTACCAACTAAGGTAAAGATTACACTGGAATTAACTGGGTGTAATCTGGTGTTCCTACTTCTAAGCACATTGTTAGTTCCTTGACTTGATGGATTTGTGCATGTGAATTTTAAAATAATAGATGGAGTCTTGGACCAGTTGTAATAAGAAAAGCAAGAGGATAAAAAGAAATTTGACATTCTAAAAGATGAAAGCTGAGTGGCAATAAAAGTAGATTATAGGTTATAAAGTTCAGTAATCTAAGTTTCTGTATTTTTTGCAATTATGCAATAAAGTGTTTTTGGTATGAAGAATTAAGAAGCAGATGAGCTCACACTTTTGCATCATTATATATAAACACTTTTAGCAGTGTAAAAATTTTCAGTATATATTTTTGTGTTGAATGTAACAATTTTCAGTACATATTTTCATTTTCTGTATGCATGCCCTTCTCAGTAACAAAAATGAGTCATGATAATTTCCTGTAGTACTGATTGCAAGTCTGATATTTGTGCTCAAGAAACTGTAGAAGTGATCTCACCTTTCAAAACTATCTGGCTTAGAAAACCACACCTCTGCAACCTCCTGTCCTGCCCCTCTTCCATCTTCCTTATAGCAGTGGTTCTCTTTGGGTTTCAGAGACCAGTATTGTCACTTTGTATCCTGTGTAAGGGTTCCTGGAAAACTTCTGGGTTTGAATACAGAGTTGCTTGCCAGAAAGGTAATTAAATGAATCAATTTTGTAAAAGGTGGCCCAGGACCGCCTTTACAAATCACTCTGTAAGTAATGAAGCCTGTGTGCATTCTGTCTTCACTTTTACTTTCTAAAGTTGCCTGTGAAGGTAATCTTTGGTGCATGTTGCTTGTTGTCTGGGCAAGAACTTTTTAGGATGAACTGCTATTCATGCTCTCTAAAAGCTAAATAGGATAAATAAAAATTCTAGATCAGTGGAGCATGTGTGGTGCTGTCTGCAGTGTGACTGTTTCTGGGGCTGGAATCACATCAGCACTGAATTTGTGCCTGCTGAAGTCTCACAGCTGTCTTTGATTATTTTAACAGCCCCCTCTCTACCAAATAAACATGGACAAAGTAAAACAGTTATGAATATCTGACATTTTGACATCCAGTGGCTACTTAACAGTGAAGCATTTTGTAAAATCAGCCTTGATCAGCTGCAGTGCATTGAAGTTTACAGTCCCGTTCATAAAACGTCTGAGATGGGAAGTAGAATAGTTGCATAACATTTCCGTAATGAATTTCTGTAATAAATTAGCTCTGCTGCCATGAAGCACAACTAAAACTCACAGATAATATTTTCTTCAACAGTAGTCTCAGATTTTGTCACTACACAATTATACAGATGGCAAAGTTTCTCAAAGACCTTGTCCAAACCATGGACACGAGTTTCTTTTTATAAGGATATCCCAAAATAACAACCAAAGAGACTAGATTTCAGCTCCGCAGTGATACGTTCATTGAGTATTTTAAGGCTGAAAATAATGTTGCATTGCCACTGCAACCTACTTTTACTTCTATTTGTACATTTCCCATTTGCTTACAAGTTGAAGTGATATTCAGGCTGAACAGAAAAAATGCCCTTGCACTATGTTAAACCTAGTACTATTTTTAAGGTATTAAAAAGGAAATAACAATGAGTTTAAACCGTAGGAGTTAAGACAGGCCACCTGTATGAACATGTTGGGTTTATTCCCCTTCTGGAGTGTACTTGAGGTATGTGCTTTAACCTCCTAATGAGAGGTGAAGTACAGATTTTGGGATTTTTTCTTTGTCTAACAGTTCCAGTATGTGAGAGGTAGTGAATTGCTGTAAGAGTCTATTCTCTGTATATTGAGCAGTGGTCTGCAGTGTTTTCAGAAGAGGCACTGCAGTGATTTACAGCCCTTTAAAGAGTCAGTAGGTATGGAAACCAAGCTTTAACTGTTTGGAAGTGGGAGGAAGATAAGAATCATTGCTAGGCATCATCTCTACGTTATTTTTTTCCTTAAGGACTTGATTCATCAAGACACTGAAGTTCTGTGTAATTTTAAGGACATGGATTTCCCACAGCTTTCTATAAACTAGAAACTTTTTAACATCTTGAGGTAGAAACAGATACTTTCCTCTCTTGTGGTTAATATGGTGAACTCTGATTTTCTCTTCCCCTTTTTTCTTTGTTCCTGAACTGCTGAAATCATATGGCAATTACAAATACAGAATATACAATATCAATTAAACTGCATGAAATAATTTATAATATATTGGCTTATTTATAGCTAAGCATCCCAGGGCTACCTCATAGGGCAGCAAAACTGTCTGCTATCTCTGAAAGATCTTAGATGAATTGTTCTCTTTCTGAGCCACACACACCACAAAACCCACAGGAAGTTGTCTCTGTAGTAGCTGCGGTTCTGCAGTTTCCTTCTTCCCCATCTTTAAGTGGTCAAAACATTTCTTAAAAAGTCAACACAAAGTAGAGAATAGACTTCCTGTTCTTGTGGTGTAACAGATACCCATGCCCTCAGAAAGAAGGATTCACACGTCTGACTGTCCTTCTGCGTCCTTTGAATCAATGTAGGGTTATGGTTTGAACTTATTAAATAATAATCTCATTTTTAGGTTTCCTACCAAGAAAATATAATAGTACTTTTTTAAGACATCTCCCAGTAGTAGTTATTTAAAGGATGAGTAAAGCACTTGCTTTTCTTCAACCCTTGACATCTAAGACAATTTTCTATCTAAAGATAAGGGTTATAGATGATCCTGTTTTCAGGACCTATAAGGGTAGAATCAGAAATATGCTTTAAAATCCTGATCCCTTAGCTAACAGATGGGACTTGCTATATAACTGTATCTAACTGAATGTACTGTATATATAAGGCATATATATAAATACCTAAACACTAACACATACATCTCTCTTGCTATATATCAATATGTGTATGTAAATATATGGACATCTGCTGTTTCATTACAGATATTTAAAGAGAACACATGACTACACTGGAATCCTAACAGTCTTAACAATATATAACTTGCTCTTTCAGACATTAATTTTGTAGTATTTATTTTAAAATTTAAAAACCCACCCAAAGTTAAATAGGACTATAAAATTCAAAGTTACTTGCATTTAAGATAATTCTGTGTTGACTTGACCAACATTTGATTTGGCATTTTCAGTACTGCTGATAGTAGATTTGCTTGTGAGCAGTTTGTTAATGAAGAGATACAAAAATTCTCCTGAAGGAAGAATTTCAAAGGACAGCAACATGATTTGGCTATTGCTTTGTATAAAAACAAACAAAACCATTCATTAAAAATAATTTGTGTCTACAAAAAAATAGATGCATTTTACCAATGCCAATAGAATAAGATGGTATTTCTAGCTCCTAATAATTTGTATCAAGAGTAGAGATGAAGATTTAAATAACTGTTGGATGGGAAGAGGGAGGGAGGGAGGGGGAAGGGAGGAAGGAGGGAAGGGAGGAAGGAAGGGAGGAAAAGGGAAGGGAAGGAAAGGGAAAGGGAAAGGGGAAAGTGTTATGCATATCCAGCTGTTTTAAACCCTGGCAGAAATCCTTCCTTGTTAAATGGTCTCCCTCCTTGTTAAATTCAATGTATGGATTGATTACATTTTCTCATCCAATGTAAGATGATACAAATATGGCACCTCCATCTTTGCTGCAACTTTCTTTGCTTAATATTTTTCTTTCACCTTTCTATTTGTTCCCCATCTTTCTTCCAACACTTTAATAACTGCTTTTCTTTCCCATGATTCCCTTTCTTCTCCCTCATTTTAGGGAATCCATCTCCACCTCTGTTTGCTTGTCTCTTTCATTCCCTTGCCCCATCTTGGTAGATCATCTTTACTCTTTGTTCATAGCCTGTCCTCCTCCCCAGCCTCTAGGTCTTGTCCACCCTCCCCAGAACTATTCAAGGAGAGAAGGATGAAAGGGAGAGATTATTTTACCCTACAGTTTATCAGGTCATCCTCCCCTGAGTTTCTTTTTATGCGTCTCCACACCTTGAAATCTTCCCCCTCCTTCCTGTTGTGATCTCAGCCTTTTCCTTCCTGCCTCCTCTGGTGAATACTCTGGCAGCGAAGCATGTGGGCATGAAAAACGTCACATTCCGCCTTCTGCATGTGTAGATAGAGTTAAAAAAAATAATCTGAGGCTTAGTTACATCTAGCAATTAAGAAATAAAAAATGTGCTGGAGTGTTTTGGTGGAAGGCGCCAGCGGAGAGGCTCTGGCAGGAGGCCACGCTGCAGCACGGGAGAGCTCCCGTGGAGCCGGGCCCCTCCGGAGCTCTGCACAGCGAGGGGGCTCCCGGGGAAAGGAGAGGGCCCAGCCGGCTGCTCGGACACTGCGGGAGCGGGCAGGTGTCAGGAAAGCCGGGGACGCTGCTGACAGAGGTCCCTGGAGCTGTGAGGCTGTCCCGGTGTGTGCTAGGGGAGGTCCCGGTGGCCTTTCCCTGCCCTGCGGTGCTGCACGCTCCGCACCATGGTGGAGGAGTTGGCCCTTCCCCCTGATTTCGGACTGCTGCCTTGGGAATTTGCTTCAGCTATTTCCTGGAATACGAATTTGTTTATTTTCAAAAGAGAACAAACGTAAAACTCATACAGTAGCTTTGGGTAGGGCGTTTCTTGGTGGAAGAGTGATTTGGATCGTTGAGTTATTGCCTCTTCTTAAGAATTTAAGTACTTCTGGAGATTGCATTTAGAACAAAAGTAGCTGGTAGCACATAAATAGCACAACTGCAAGAAAATCGTGGCCCTGATACCATGGCTTTTACTGTCATGTATATCTCATGAAATGTTTGTAAAGTACTCCCATTTTGGTTTGGGATTTTTATCACCTACTTTCCTTTCACTGAACCTTATGTACCTGATTAGTCATGCCACTTGGGCTCTAATCTAATTCTAAAGAGTAAATTAATCAACATCATAAACTCTGGACCATAATGATGTTGCTAATAAACAGTGTGCCATCGTTTCATTGGGGTTTGAAGCTCCTTAATGGGTGATACTTCTGGAAGTCGTTTGGTTAACTTATGACTTGGCCCTACAAAATTTGGGAGTGTGCTCAGCTTCCTGTGGCATGCACCATCTCGAAAGTCAGAACTCCAGCTGCATTTTCAGACAGCTTCATCGTGCATGGGTTGGGCATCCAACGCCCAAAAGTAAAATAACATCTTTAAAAGCCTTTCCTTTTAAATAGAAAAAAAAAAAATGCAGTATTTCTCTTAGTGCTTAAGTAAATACTTACTTTGTAAAAGACACTGAAAACGTTTTGTCTAAAATACTGGGAAAAGTTTATTTTTCAAAGCCACAGGCAGCAGTTCATGGTGCTATAGGAAATGCTAAGGCTATGCAGTCACCACCTTAAAGCAAAGCAAATCTCCCAAGTTGTTTTCTTTTTGTGTCTTTATTGCTTTTATCTCAAGAACAAAATGTACAATTAAGGAACTCGGAAACTAATGTCCCGCCCCTTCAAACAATGGGCAAACGCAAAAGCAGCTTTGAGCCCGGGCTGATGGACATCCCAGTTCTGCGGCCGGCTCAGGGGGGCCAGAATTCCTTCTCCGTGAGCACTGCAGGACCGCTCGCCGCTGAGGGCGCAGCCAGCCACGGGCCCTGCTTGAGCGCCCGCAGCCTCCTCAGCGCCCGGGGCGGTCCCGGTGCCGGTCCCGG